>NW_026067966.1:2711700-2714173 GCF_014885135.2 Alexandromys fortis
GGGGGAAGGAAAAGGGAGACGGGGAGGGAAATGGGAGGCGGGGAGGAGGCGGAAATTTTTTTTTCAATAAAAAAAATGAAAAATAAATAAATAAAAAGTAATAATAAAAATAAAAATTAAATTTGCACAAAATTCAATTTCTTTGTGTTACCACCAGCCATGCCTGAATCCTTGTTCCTTCTCTTGGATTGTTTATTCCTAGTCCACTGGACTCTATGTCTATTCTTGCATCCTGCAGTCTACAGAGGAGCCAGGACGTGAACCTTTAAAAGAGGATCTGCTCAGAACACACCTCTACTCTGACTTCCAACAGGAACTGAAGGGTACCCACTGCTTTTTACAAAGGAGCCGTCTCTCCATCTCTCCCCAGTATTCCTATCTCTAATGGACACTGACGCACACTGTGGGGTGCAGTGTACAGTGTACGACTACCAGGTCAGGGCAATGAACACATCGATCACTGCGGACACCGATTACTTCTTTGCATGGGGAAAACTCACTGTCCTTTCAAAGAGCTATCCTGAACTACTAAGCTTACAGCTAACCACAGTTATTCTGCTGCACTAGAACTCTGAGCTCTTTTGCTCTAACTCCACTACACCCCTGCTGGACTAGAGCTTCTATGCTGGCTTAGAATCCAGCCATCTAAATAAAGAGTGATGTTCGACACGCACAGCTGGGCTGCCGAGTTCTAGTGGTGGGGGCGGGGAGACAGACTAGTTCTCAGGTGATGTTCTTCCATACACAAACTATTTTCAAGTCATCTCTCACTCTTTCAGCTTGAGATTATCAGCGAGTGACCCGGGAATGACCTTTGATCTGTGGGCTCAACTATAGTTTTTAAGAAGTAAAAAGATTGGAATTAAGCTCAGACATGAACTTAAATGGGAAAATCATGCTGGTGAGACCCAAGACCTGTCTCTAGATGCCACCCTTCCTGTGGAAACTCTTGCTTTCCAACCCTGGGTCAGTCGATGGGTAGTTCCCAGGGGCCAAGAGGCAACACTTACCAAAGCTGTTCCTGCTGACTGGCCCTGCGTTTGTCTTTTCTGTCAGTTTGGGCTTCCACGATCTGACTAAACACAAAGAGATTAGAAAGTATGTATTTGAAATGGCTGCATGGGCTGTGTGCTGTATGTGTCTGCTGGAGCATTGTATAGGAGGGAGTGTCAGGACAGGGGCCCCATTCTGTGGAAGCCAGGGAAACCTGCACCGGGGGACACTCCCCTGCATCATATCCTCCCTGAACTTCCAAAGAGTAAGCTCAGCTCTGCCAGGGAGTTGTTGACCATAATCACTGTGGGAATGGGAAGTGGAAAATTTAACAAATTATTATTTTAAAAGTTCAGTATTCCTATTGTTTTTCTAAAGAAAATTACAGAACTTAGACCCTAGAAAGATTTTTTTGAGGATAACAAACTATGAAAATATGTAACAAGAAATATGTAACAGAAATAAAATTGCTGGAGTAATACCAAAGGAAGAAATAAACAAAGGGAATAAGAGCATTTGGGTTGTGTACCAGACAGAAATAATTGGTACACAGAAGTGACTGAAAAAACTGGAATAAAGGCAAAGTCTTTTTTGTTAGAATGTATAAGAGTGCATACCTGACAGGCATGAGGCCCCGGGTTCAATCCCTAGTGCTGCCCAAACCAAATCCAATCAAACCAACAGAGAAGTACCAACACCACCAACACAATAAAACTCCTACACCTCACTGAGAAGAGACAGAGTGATGTTACAAGTAACATAAAAAAAAAGCCAAGTAAAAGTTAAAAACCCTACTGCTTTATGAACGGGGCTCTGTTGGGTGTAGTTCTGGAAATTAAGAAATGAACTTGATTGATAGAGAGAAAATGTGCATTCAAGAAAGGATTTTGCTCTCATTTCTCTGTCATAAAGATACCAAGGAAGATAAGATTTGCTCTTTAGGGAGAAGAGAGGAGGGAAGGACCCTAAAATCTACAAAAAAGGAATGAGGGCTTCCTTCAATGGTTTTAGCATCCTTCAGAACTGTTTTGATGGTGGGGACCCTGTAATACCAAATAAGTATTGTCCTGAAGGTGTGTCAGGTTCAGATGAGGCTCCAATTCATAGTAACTGATGGATAGAGAAAACCGTTTTGTTTTTGTACAAGAGAAGCTATCTCCTAATAGTTTGGTGGATGGGCTACTAAAACTAAAGCTTTCAATGATGTGTCATGATGATCATTTTAAATCTTTCATTCCTGAGCGAGGTAACCCAGACCCAAAAAGATGAACATGGGATGTATTCACTCATAATTGGTTTCTAGCCATAAATAAAGGTCACGGAGTGTATACCTGGTGAACCTAAAGAAGCTAAAAAAGAAGGTGAACCCAAGAAAAAAACATATAGTTATCCTCTCGCCTAAGGGAAGTAGATAAAATTGCCGGGGACAAAATTGGGATCTTGGGGGTGGGGTGGGTTGGGGATAAGGGGGGACAGGGAG
>NW_026067966.1:2714897-2758830 GCF_014885135.2 Alexandromys fortis
GGGAAATGGGAGGCTGGGAGGAGGCGGAAACTTTTTTCTTATTCTCAATAAAAAAAAATACAAAAGAGCATTCATTGTCAAAAGTTAGTGTTAGGTTTGACATGTTCCTGTAGGCCTTGTCTTTTTTTTAAAAAAATATTTTATGGTTTATTTAACTTTATTTTATGTGCATTGGTGTGAAGGTGTCAGATCCCCTGCAACTGGATCTTCAGACAGTTGAGAGCAGTCATGTGGGTGCTGGGAATTGAACCCAGGTCCATCTGGAAGAACAGTCAGCCCTCTTAACCACTGAGCGATCTCTCCAGCCCCTTGGCCTTGTCTTATATGGAAGCTAACAACCCCATGGACTTTGAGGTGTGCAATGGAGGTCATTCAAGGTCATTTGAGGTCATGGAGCTAATGGGTTTGTTTTGCTTTATCTAAATTCCCATTAATTTTTTTGCAGCTTATGACACAGCATGAATCTGCAAGCCTAGACCCATCTGTTGGGAGTCAGAGGCAAGGCCTTGGCATCGCACAGAAGCTCACAGACTGAATTAATTGATTATCACAATGATTTATATAGCTACCACTTGTGACATACCCAAAGAAAAACATTACAGTATATTTCTGGCAAATATAAATTTTGGTTTATCTGAAATTAAAAAAAAAAAACAAGAAAAACAAAAGGGTACGTCATACTTCCAGGAGTGAGATTTACATCTTACACAGTTTCTGAAAGGAAAGATTCGCAACCACCACGCCTTTCAAAATAAACACACAGTTTTCATGTACCGTCTTTGTTAGGGTTTCTGTTGCTGGGATGAAAAACCATGAACAAGAGCAAGTTGGAGAGGAAAAGGTTTTTTTGATTATACTTCCACATTGCTGTTCATCACCAAAGGAAGTCAAAACAGGAACTCGACCAGGGCAGGAACCTTAAGGCAGGAGCTGATGCAGAGGCCATGGAGGAGTGCTGCTTACTGGCTTACTTCACATGGCCTGCTCAGCCTGCTTTCTTATGGAATCCAGGACCAGAAGCCCAGGGATGGCACCACCCACAATGGGCTAAGCCCTCCTCCATTGATCACTATTTAAAAAATGCCTTACAGCCCAGTCTTACTGAGGCCTTTTCTCAATTGAGGCTCCCTCCACTCAGATGATTCTAGCTTGTGCCAAGTTGACATAAAACTGGCCAGTACATGTACTTACTGCAAATTATTACTATCATCTACATATTTGGACATGCTGAGATAAATTTATGACGTTTATTTGCTGTAGTCTCATTTTAAACTATGATGTTCATTTTGCTTTCCCTCCAAACTTTAAATACAATACCTGAGATGTATTGTTCTCCCTTTTTTTGTTCTTTTATATTTTAGTCAAACAGACACAAGCTTGCAAGAGTTATGTCTTTTGATATGATTGTCTACAAGTTATTGCAGCAGATACAAGTGCATTATTTCAAGATATATATTATGTATGTATGTATGTATGTATGTATGTATGTATGTATGTATCTATCTATCTATCTATCTATCTATCTATCTATCTATCTATCTATAGCACACAAGCTGATAACATGAATCAGGTTTTTATTTAATCAGAAGGTTAACAGAGCCAATGTAAATGAGAATAACAGACTGACATATATGGTAAGTAAAACAATAAATAAAACCTGAGATTAGATTGCTAAAACATATGCAAATCTGGCGAGTGCCTCTGCGTGGCAATCGACCTGGACTTGCAGAGCCAGCTCTTCATCCTGTCAGAGATGGTTTGTACTCTCCAGTCTTTACAGTTCAAATAGCTAACGTCACAGGCCCTACGTGAGTCACTGGTACATAAGTTTTACCACAGACGCGCATGACAGAGACTTGTTTATATGATATTAAAAAATAACAGGATTGGAGCCAAGGAGACGGCTTCCTCAGTCAGGTGCTATGAATATCTGGATCCTTCTTCCATGAAAGGTGTATGTGCTGGTGTGGACCTGTGTCCTAGCTTTGGTGGGGATGATGCAGGATGGATAGCCCAGTCTAGATGGAACTGTTAGCTCCAGAGTCAATGAGATACCTGGCCTCAAAATTTAAGGAGAAGCGTGATTGAGCAAGATACCCTGATCTAGACACAGATCATAGACACAGACACACACACACACACACACACACACACACACACACACAACTCATATTTGTGCCTCTTCTCCATTTCCTCAATCTTCTTTATGAGGGTTATAAAATTCGAGCACGGAGGAAGTAAGGTTTGTTTTGACAAGCTTTTGTAAATGTTCATGTGCCATCACAGTCTTTTTGTGGGTGTGTATGATGTGTGTGTGTGTGTGTGTGTCTGTGTCATGTGTGTGAATGTGTGCGTCCTTGTATATGTTTGTGTACTTGAATGCACCACTTATGATTGGGTTCTGATCAGGTTTCTCTTTGCTATTCCACTGTTTAATTCTATCTTTTAGCCATGCTAACTGTGTAAATGTATTTGATTCACCTATAGTTTTGGAAGTGAATAGAATTACTATGTAAAGGAAAATGTTGACAAATGTGCTGCCCATAGCATCATTCCCATGATCCCTAAGAAAAGGCCCCAAAGAAGCCCCCTTGTGAGGGTTCCCTTGTGGACACAGCTCAGCTTCCTCTCTGATCTCCTTCCCTCCCACACATCTCAGCATTGCTCCCAGCCACATCTACCCTGGCTGAACTGGTAGCTGACTTCTGTGGAAACTACTTTCCTCTTTGTAGGGGATACAAGTTCATTTTCTATTGTTCTATCTCTAGGCCCAATAATCCCTCCCATGGCATTTCTGAAACTCTGAGTTATGCATGTTTGTTTGTTCATTCTGGGGTGCATCAACCTGACACCATGTGTTAAACACTGAACTCATAAAACAAACTTCTTCACAATTCTATTTCTCACCCCTAATCCATTAATAAAGCAACCCCCCCAAAACAATAAATCTCCAGCAGTCAAAGGCAATATATTTTCCAAAGGGTGGAGGAAGATAAACTTTCACCTAAATATAAAATATTTTCTGGGTTTCTGCTCTTGTGTATGTAGCATATTTATTACCTGGCCTGCAATTGTTTCCCTTCCTTTATTCTTCTAAATTATGCGTCTGTCAAATATTCTCAAGTTATCTGCCCCTTTCTAAACCCCTGTGGTATTGGAGGAAGTGAGTAAACTTTGAAATGATCACACTTCTGAGAGCAAATGGGGAGGATCATATTTCATGTGCTTTATGCAGAAGGAAAACTCGTAGGAAGGATTTGCTTTCTTTATTCTCAAGTGTCAGCTCTTGTTCTCCCAGAAATCATGGAGGGAGTTCTTCTAGTTAAACATATTATGTTTGGTGAGGATTTGGCAAGACAATGGTAGAGAACTGTGAGGTGAATTTTGGACACCACAAAGATGTACTGGGATTTTAATTTCCAGTATTATGGATATGACTTTATAAGGACATACAGAGTAAATGTGAGTAATTTTTGACGAAGTGATGTTGAACTAGGGAAAGCCCTATTTCAACATGAGTGGTGTCTTTATATGGGAAGAGGGAAAGAAACACAAGCACACTCACAATTGCAAGAATGTATGTACAGGTGTGGGTGCAAGGGTGTGTGTAACACACAGGTGGCCATGCAAACATGGAGGCAGAGAATAGAGGACTATCTGAGACTATAAGTGTAGGAGAGACAAGGAAGGATTGATCCTCCCTCAGATTCCTAAGGAGGAAACACACCTCTGCCATCACCTAGATTTTAGGCTTCCAGCCTCCATCACTGTGAAGAAATAAAAGTCTGTTGTTTCAAGCCACCCAGTTGGTGATATATTGTTACAACATTGCCACTGTCCTCTTAGACATCAGTAATGACATCTATCACATGACATTGTTGTGTCGTTGGATTGACTGACTTGTGCATTCCACTAGAACATATGTTCTAGAGCACAGATGCCTGGATGTAAAATCTAGATCAAAGTTCAAGGCATGTGACCCAGGGCACATTGTCTGACTACCACCCAATAAGTCTACTATTTTCTCAATCATTACAGTAGCCTTAAAAGCTAGGTATTAATATCCCCATTTAACAGTGGAGCCTGGGGAAACACAGAGAAGTGCATCATTTGTCCACAGCAGTACAGCTAGACTGAAAAATATGTTTAACATTTTGTTTCAAAATAGGCTCAATTTTATAGAACAATGACAAGAATACCTAGGAATGTAGCTCAGTGGTAGAGCACATGTATAGTATGGACAAGGCCCTGGGTTAAATCACCAGGACTTAAAAAAAAAAAAAGAACAAAAAGAAGGTCAGAGTGAATTCTCATATCTCTTACCCAACCTTTCCAATTTTTACTTTTTTGTTTTCAGAACTGTATTTTCCATCATTGACTTTATTTCAATATATTGTATATATTTTCACTCTATAAAATTTTATGTTTTATATAGATTATACATTCATTCCCTTATATGTATATATATAGTCTATGTATATTGTATATGGTATTTAAATACACCATATTTTCGTACATTATATTTTCTGTTACCTCAAGAGACGGTAGCAGACCATGGAATTGAGGGAATTTAAGGTATGTAGTATTACATTTCAGTTGAAGTGTTCTAGTAACTGAGGTACAATCCTAGTTCCATTGGATTTTTAGTAAGGATTTTATGTGAGACTAACACACACACACACACACACACACACAGAGAGAGAGAGAGAGAGAGAGAGAGAGAGAGAGAAGCACACTGCCTAAGGGATTTCTGTCAAGTAGACATCTTCCTAACCAACAAATGATTCAGGAAATAGGTTATTATCAGTGACTGTGCGCTCCCCACCCTTTGCTCCGTCCCACTCATTTCCTCCTCCTCAGAGGTAATTATTACCCTGACTTCTATCACCCTAAATTGCTTTTGCTTGCTTTTGAATTGTGTAGAAATGGAGCTATATATTTCTTGTGTTTGAAATAAAGCCTGGCTTCTTTTACTCAACATTATGTATGTGAGGTACATTATTACTGGGTGTATCTGTAATTTATTTTTTGTTACTGTTGTATGATGTGTGTGTGTGTGTGTGTTGTAGGTGTGCATGGCATATGTGCACTGCTGTGTGCAGATGTGTGTGTGCTAACAGGGGCCAGGGGAGGATGCTGTCCTTCTTGCCCTATCGCTCTCTAAGCAGAGTCTCTCCTTGAAGTTGGGACTGATGCTTCTCTGCTAGGCAGCCACCAAACTCCAGTGATCCTCCTGCCTCCACCTCCACAGTGCTGGAGTACATGGGAGACCACCCCTGGCTTGCTATCAGGATTCTAGGATCCAAGCTCAGGCCTTCACAGATGCACAGCCAATTCA
The DNA here is from genome assembly GCF_014885135.2 of Alexandromys fortis. Lineage (NCBI taxonomy): Eukaryota > Metazoa > Chordata > Mammalia > Rodentia > Cricetidae > Alexandromys > Alexandromys fortis. The sequence goes on from NW_026067966.1 coordinate 2,720,236, forward strand.
CACAAGCACTGGGCCATTTCTCCAGCCTTACTATGGCATTTTCCCTTTCTCTGAATGACCACATTCAAGTTTATCTACTTCTGTTGAACATATGACTTGATCTCTATGTGGAGCTATCAATCTTCTTGGACATGTTTGGGGTAATCATTTTTGTCTAAGCATTCCTCTCTGTTTCATTATTAGAATAGTTAGCTTGTATGGCTTGTGTAATGTCAAGTTAAGTACTTACTGCATGGCAAAACCATTAATAAATTGATTCTACATCATCTTCCACAGCGTATGTGCAGCGAACTCCCTGACCAGCAGGAAAGAACAGCCACCAGACGAGGATTCTTCCCAAATCACGCTTTATTGGAGCCTCTTGGTTGAAGGGAGAGCAGAAAGCGAGGGGCCCGAGCTCTGATTTGCAGCTGCTTATATAGGGAGTCTGCCTAGCAACCTTTGATACTTTGATACTTTAACTGCTTTTCTGGAGACCCACTGGCTGGAAAGAAAGCAGGGGAACATCCCTGTCAATTACAGACCACAAGGAAGTTCCCCTGCCGGTCAGGGGAAGTGTGGGCAGCTAGATCACAACAACTCATCCTGTTTTCTAGTGGAAGAACTGCAACCTTTATTATGGTATCAAGCGAGGCCGGGGCCAAATGCCATCTTGTAATGGCAGCCACTCAAATCGGCTCCCAGCATGTATGGACACTCCAGAGGCCTTATATCTTTATCAACACCTACCATCATCATTCCCCTTCGTTCTCCATATTCTAGTAGATGTGTACATGTTAATGGTGATCAGGACGCCATGGCGTGCATACGGAGATCAAAACACAGCATTGTTGTGGAGTCAGTTTTCTTTTACACCTTTCCTTGGGTTCTAAGAATCCTGCTAGGTCACCAGGCTGTGGCAAGTACCTTTACCTGCTGAGCCATTTCGCTGGCCCAATATTTAAGTATTCTTACAGGAAATGTTGATTTCAGGATAACTAACTTCTACATATTACCAGTGTTTCAGAGGGTAAATAAACATGCGTAATTTTTATTCTTTTATTTTTTTTTCTGTGTGGGGATGCCTTCTGTGTACCTTTTGAGAATTTGCATCAAAACTTCAGAAGCCATGCATTCAAAGACCATAAAAGTATGTACCTTGTTTCAGTCTCTTAGGTTGCCATAATAAAATGGCCAAGATTCAGAGGTAAAAAACAAGAATTTATTTTCTACATTTCTGAAGGCTGGAATCTGACAGCAACATCCCCGTGTCTTGGTTCTTAGCTCTCGGGCTTGCAGACCACTGCTCCTGTTGAGTTTTCATGTGGCCTTCCTCACCTCATACATGTTGTGGGGGTTGAGGAGAGAAAAAAAGAAAGGTGGGGGGAGAGGAAGAGGAAGACGGAGGGAGAAGGACACACACAAAGAGAAACAGAGAGAGACAGACACACAGAGAGAACACAAGGGAGTTATATAGTCTTTTTGTAAAGCCTTCACATCAAGAGGATGGGATTACACACCCCCTTTTAACTTCATTGAACTTACTTTCCCAACCTTCATTGAACCTTAATTACTGTCTCAACGTTCACTCTCTAAATACAGTTAGATTGGGTTTAGGGCTTTGAAACAGGAATTTCAAGGGGACAAGATGATTCAGTCCAGGTATGTAAGAATATGTCTTAGGCTTTTATCTCTTCTCTTTTCCTGTGTCTCATAGTTGATAACATGTGGAGTCACAGATTTTGTGCATATGAAAATAGTTTCCATTAAGTTACCTCATCCACAAATCCAGTGATCAGTGACTATTGTCTACATTAGTTAGGGGGAGGGGTAAATGTAAGGGGAGAAAGGAGGGAAAATGGATAGAGAGCCGGGTTGGGCCGAGCTGCTGTGTGTTAAAGGGCCCATCTCTCAGAAGATACATAAGAGTATTATATGTTTATTATCATGATCTGTCATCCATATATCCTACATATCATTTATCCACTGATCAATCCATCTGTCATCCATCCACCTGTCTACCTATCTATTCATCCATCAACCAATCATCTAACTATCTGCCAATCTATTATTCTATTCATTGATAAAGTTTCTTTTTCGCAAAGTGGATCAAACAGTCACATTCCCATTTTTGACACTTGCCAGGGGAATGAGTTAACAATTCTAAATGAAGTACATAGTCAAAAAACACTTTGATTTTGCAGTATTTAAATTCATTAATGTTTTTGTTTGTTTGTTTTTTCAAGACAGGGTTTCTCCATGTAGCCTTGGTTGTCCTGGAATTCACTCTGTAGACCAGGCTAGCCTCAAACTCAGACTCAAACTTTGCCTGCCTCTGCCTCCTAGATGCTGGAAATTAAGGTGTACACTGCCACCAACATATTATGACAGTCTGGCCTGTTCTAATTTTTTTCTCTTAGTTGTTCTTCAAACTAGAAATGATACCTTTAACTTTTCTTTTGAAGCAATGTCTCTACATTAGTCCAGGGTAACTTAGGACCCATGATCCTACTGCCTCCACGTTTTGAGTTCTGAGATTACAGGTTTGCACCACCATGTCTAACTGGTGAGCACTCTTTAAGACAGTCTTCTGTCCCCATTTATAGTCTTCCCTTGGCAATTGTCTAAGTTTAATAATAACAGTAAATTTGGATCAAGGCTTTATGACTTGAAATACTCATCACTGTATCAAAGAATTAACCTGTAATGTGAAGAGCCAGACACGGACACCCTGTTCATAACCATCATTTTGTATTCAGTCACAACCCTGTGGAGAAGCTTGTATTCTTATCCCACTTTTTCTAAATCATAAAACTTCAGATTGGAAGTACTGTGTAACTTGTCTAAGGTCCTAGAGCCATCAGTGACCAAGCCATCTAGAATGTGAATCAAGTCTGATGGACTCTGAAAATCACCTTCACTTCTCCACTAAGAAACAGTTTGACAGTAGGAGAAGACACAGATGCATTGTGACCAGTACCATGAGGTGTTATACAGCCACTGACACTCATGCTCCCAAATAAACTTCATTCATATTTAACAGTAAACAAAAACATGAGGTGCGTGCATGGTTTCATGTATTATGCCCTCAGCTATGTAGATAAACAGACATATATGAATACCTGTGTTCTTTATTCTACCTGTTTCTGTGACAAAATACCTCGACGAAAGCAACTTAATTGAGCAAGTGTTTGTCTGGGCTCATGGTTGCAGACCACATTCCATCCTGGTGGGGAAATTACGGTGGCAAGAGCCCGAGGCAGCTGATCCCATTGCATGCAGAATCGGGATGCAAAGGGAGGCACATGCTTGTGCTCGCTCCTTTTCTTCTTCAGGCTCAGTCCAGGGCCCCAGCATGGGGCGTGGTGCCACCCATAGTGGGCTTGGTCGTCCTAATGCAATTAGCTTATTCCAAATCATCCTCCACAGGCATGCCCAGATGCTTTTCTCTCAGGTGATCCTGGATCTCATAAAATTGACAATTCACACGAAACATCACAATACTCAGAGGAAAAAATAATGGAAGCAGTATATACAAATATGAGGACTTCGATTGTCACTTTCCCATGGTGTAATTTCTCTAACGAATATGTATTGCTTTTATACTGAGAAAAAACAGTGATGAAAAATCTTTAGCTCTTATAAGAGAGTAAGTATAAAAACTTGTTTTTTTTTTTTTTTTTCTAAAAGAATCAGTCCATTTAATCACTGCTATACCCGTTAAGACAGTTCAAGGCATTCTATTCGTGATCCATTTCCGAGGTGCCTGGCTATCAGATGTTTGTGTACAAAGTCATATTCTCCTGCTTGCTGGATTATCTTTATCTGCTGTATGTTGGAGATAAAGTGGAAAGTGTGTTTCTCGTTGGGAGGTTGGCATTTGAATGAGATGGCTGCTTTTCTTAGCTTAAAGAAGATAAAAGGCGTTATCAAGTAATGTTTTCTTTCACCTAGGATGTCGGTCCCACGCCAACAATTGGAATTGATTGAACTCCGGTGCTTTCTGATTTAAGAGCCTAACACTGGGGATCTACTCACTCTGAATTTTACAAATCAATGGATAAACTCAAAACAAAAACCTATTACAGGGCACCTTAATGTTTATCTGCAGGCGAGATAAAAACAGTTGTAAACAGGCATTTTTGACTGAGTTTCAGTAATAACACTGTGAGATCTGTACTGGATGATTACATTTTGCCTAGAACTTTACAAAAGGATGGAAAAACATGAAATAAAATTACTTAAAATATCTATATCTTTAAAACCAAAACCACCCCCCACAAACAAAACCCTTGCCTTGCTTGCAAGCAGTGCATAGCCATAATTACAGACAAAACACCAATAGGTGCAATTTTTAAAAAATTGTCTTCTTATTTGCATTCTTAATAAACTTTATTTCATAGACACACACACGAAAATCTCTTGTGATCTTTTAACAATTATTTTTTTAAAATAAACTTATGTGCTTGTGTGTACGTCTGTGTGAGAGTATACAACTCTTGTATGTGGGTGCCCATGAAGGGTAGAAAAGGTCAGATTACCTGATGCTGGAGTTATAGGTGAATGTAAGCCACCTGATGTGGGTGCTGGGAACAGAGTTCTGCTCCTCTGGAACAGCCACAAGTTCCTTTAACTGCTGAGATGTCTCTCCAGTTCTATCTCTTGCGACCTTGGGTAGTATTTTTTATTACTGTCAGTGGGATGCAGCATCACATGCTTCTTAGAAGTCTAGAAACAATGCTATATAACATTATGCATGGGAATATAACGACTGCCTAATTGATTAGTTGGTCCCAAAGTTGTCGAATATGAATCTTGGCATTCTATTTGGATGCTAAAGCTTTAGCAAAAGGAATAAAATGAGAGAAAAAGTTTTTAGAGGATGATACTTATTCAGTATCAATACTTTTACCTTGAAAAAGATAGTTGCAGCATTTCAATCCGCAGACCTAAGAACCATCTGGATGGTAAACTATCTAGATCAACTCTTTGCAAATGGCTTTTGGTGATGGACTTGCTTCTGAACTTGTTGCTGACCAAGACTTTTATGGAATACAGTTAAACTGACCGACTAATGCTGTAAGAAAATGAAAAGAAGACCTAGAAAACAAACCTTAAAAATGTTGCTTTCAACAGATGTTGGTAAGTTTTTGTAAACACTGTAGATTCATTTTTATCAACATCTTATCTATTCATGTGCCCCCCACCCCCAGAGGATTGAAATGGGGTCTTGCAAATGCTAGATCAGTGCCTTACCATTGAGATATGTTCCTAACCCTTTTGGTAGTTTTTGCTTCGAGACAGTGTTGCATTGAGTTTCTCAGATGGACCTTCAATCCACTCATAGTCCCTAGAAGGTCTTGAACTGGGATCCCAAGTCTCTGGGATTATAGGCCTTTATGCTTTGATTCCCGTCTTTCTCTTTCCCTGAACAACTAATAACTCATTCTCAGACCTAAGCCCATTTGTTGACCCTCTTTGAACAGCGCTGGCGTGGATTCCTCTTTCTGCAAGTTCTGTTGCTGTTTGGTCTGATTATCCACTCTGATTATGGAGTGGAATGACACTGAGTTCATTGACCTCACCCGTACTTTGGAGAGGTCTGTATAATTACTCCTGTGTGGAAAAGATGTGCCTGATGCAATCACTCTGTTTAAAAACACAGAGGCATGTGTCCCCAGAGTTCAGCTGGCCTTGCGTTCACATGATTACTCTAGTGGATGAATGGCAGGGGATCCCATGAAGAGAATATCCGCAGGTGGGGAGAAATCTCCAAGTGTTTCACAGGGCTGTGGATGAGACAACCGGTGTGGCACCATGTGAGGTGCTCATGATCGCAACAGTGATGGCTCAAACAATTTTCAGAATTTAACTGCCCCTGTTAACACTGGGTAACTGTCATGGCTGGTACAGAATACTTAATCTCATTCATTTCGTTTCTCACAGCTTTATTCTTTCAGGTTAGGTCAGACTTGGAATTCATTCATTTATTCATACTACGTTTTGAAGTTACTTCTCATTGGTTGATTCCAGCATCTTAGTGAATGGATTCAGTCTGCAGCCAGGATTTGGGACAGGGATTGGATTCCACTTCTGGGTCTTTTCTAGAAGTGGGGGCAACACTGACTGACTGCCAGTCTGCAATTGAGATAGTCAGTATGGCAGGTACTTCAAATGATGGACAGCTGGCACCCCTTCAGCTGCTGCTTCTCCAGCCTTATCTTCCAGCATCTTCATGCTCAGAGAAGGCCTAACCCTATCATATATGCTGGGGTTCCCAGCACTTCCTTTTAGCACGGGAGCTACTCGGGGTTTCCCAAAAGGCAGTAATGCTCTCTTGTCTCTGGCTAAATCCCACTCTTCTAAAAAAGTAATATTTTTATTAATTATTCGAGAATTTCCTATAAAATATTTTGATCTTATTTGTGCTTCCACATTCTCCCTCTTTCCTTTCCACCACCCTACACTCACCCAGCTCTCAATTATCTTCTCCCTCCCACCAAATCCAGTTTGCATTGCCCAGCTGCTCTTGGAAGTAGGACCTGCCTTGGACTACAGCAGCATTATCAGGGTCCACACTGGTAAAGAAAGTATATTCTCCCTCTTCTATAAGCTATCAGTCACCGATGGCTTTCTGGCTGCGGGTGGAAGTTCTTTCCCATCTCCCCATCTCCATGCTTTGGTGGAGTTCACACCCATCCCCCCATCTCCATGTTTTGGTGGAGTTCACACCCATCCCCCCATCTCCATGTTTTGGTGGAGTTCGCGCCATCTCCCCATCTCCATGCTTTGGTGGAGTTCACACCATCTCCCCATCTCCATGCTTTGGTGGAATTCACACCATCTCCCCATCTCCATGTTTTGGTGGAATTCACACCATCTCCCCATCTCCATGTTTTGGTGGAATTCACACCATCTCCCCATCTCCATGCTTTGGTGGAGTTCGTGCCATCTCCCCATCTCCATGCTTGCGTTTTGTCTGGTTTGAGCTTGAGCAGGTCTTGTGTGTGCTGTTATAATAGCTGGAGTTCATGTGTGCAGCTGCCCTGCTGTGTTTGGAAAACAGTCTCCTTGAAGTCACCTGCCTCCTCTGGCTTTTGCCACCTTTCTCTTTCCTCTTCAGCAAAGTTCTCAGAGCCTTGGTGTGTGTGTGTGTGTGTGTGTGTGTGTGTGTGTGTGTGTGTAATATATACATCTTACTAAAGGCAAGGACTCCACAGTCTCATATCTTCTGCATATTGATCGACCAGTAGAGGGTCTCAGTATTAATTGTTCTTTATCCCGGAGGCCATTGGAAACTTTCACACCAGGCTCTAACTTTGCAGGCTGGGTCTTGTCCCTTGCCTTTTCCCCTGTTTATTAATACTCCCTATATAAAGGCTGGGAAGTAGGTGAGAGCCCCTCTAGCAAGGCTGCAGCTTTTGAAACACAAGGAAGGGGTATGGATGAGATGTTGGGGGAGGATGAGAAAAGGCAGGGGAGTGTCTCTGCCTAGATCTCCTGGGCCTGTCAAGGACTTGTGTGTTCTTGTGGAGCACAGGGCTGAGGTGAAATGAATTTGCTTCTGTATTTGGCCTATGGGCTATCCTTTGTGAACCAAAGAACTGGGATGGGCCAAGGGGAGAGTGATGGCTTGAGCTGGGGCTGGCTCCTCCCATGGTACAGTTGGGCTGAAAAGAACCTGGCTACTAGAAAGTGGTATTCAAAGGACCCCACAGTTACCAGCTTCACACGCAGCCCTCCCTTCCATTTGTGGCAAAAGATTTCATTCAGACTCTCCCAGAGTTTGGCAAACCTGCAACTCTGACTCACTCCTAGGCATCTTTTACAGTCTCTAAAATTCTGGCTGTGTCTACTCCTGCCAGGAAACTTGGAAGCATCCATGAATTCTGCATCTGGTGAAACTAATGGGCAATGACTGGGAATAAGGATGGTGTTACCCCTGGAGGCAGCCTGGGGTGCAGGTGCCATTCTGGGGGTGGGACTTGGGGTGCAGGTGCCACTCTGGGGTGGGGCATGGGGCAGGTGCTATTCTGGGGTGGGGTAAGGTACAGATTCTGTTCTATTTATTTATGCTGATGCTGTCTATATCATCGTGTTCACTTATGAGAGTTCTCAGAGCTGATGATTTGACCCCAAGACCTTAGCGGAATTTTCTTTGCATTACCCAGTATCCAATATGACATAATAGTTGAGCAATGGCCTGTCAAGAGAAGTTGCTTCTTCCTTAGAGCCTCCAGGAGAAGCGCAAACTTGTGGCATCCTGTGACGTCTGACCACTAGAATTGCAAGAGAGCAAATTTCTTTTGTTTGAAGTCCCAAAGCTTAAGGTAATTTCTTACAGCCACAACGGGAAACTCATCTAAAGTTGTTTCAAAGGAAACTAGTTTGGTTGCATGACTCCTAGGTGCCAGGCAGGCTCTAACTAAGCCAGGATTCCAATGCAAATTTGATGCATTTAGGGAAAAGGAACCTATCAAGACATATTTTTTTTCCTACCCGAAATGTTCCACTCTGCTAAGTTCGGTACTGCACTGGATTTTGGTAAGGAATATTCTATGTCATTAATTTGGGTTAGGGCCTTGTGTTGGTTGTTGTAGTTTCTCACGGACTTTAATCACAGGACACGGGAGCAAGAACATTCTAAAGGATCGAATTTTCCTTTCCTCTAATGTCGGGAAGCAATCCAATTTCCTCTTGGTTAACTGGATCAGTCACCCCTCCTAACATTGTTATTCCTTTCTTAGTCTGTTGGCTTCTACAAACCAGAAGTGCAGTTGACTGGAGGATGTTTGAGTTTCCAGTTCAGGGGGATGTTTGTTGTGTCTCTTGGCAGGAGCCCCCCTCCCCCCATTAGGGACTAAGGCCTCTGAAACAGCCAACAAGTTAGCTCTATCTGCCTTGGGGTTGTGACACCTCTCTAATGATATTGTATCTCTTTACTTTTGAAGGCAAACCATGCAAACTCCGGGTGAATTTTCAGGACAGGTAAGATGGGCTTGGGAAATCTGCTCATGGGGGTAGTGTTTGCTGGCTATGTAATAGGCCCTGAGTTTACCACCACAAAAAAATAGATTAATTAATACAAATACATTTGCCTTTTGTGTTGGTAGTTTTTATTAACTTGACCAATTACTTGTACCAGATTGGCTTATGGGCATGCCTATGGGAACAATTTCTTGATTAACAATTGATATGGGGGAGTCCAGGCCACTGTGGGTGGTGCTACCCCTGGGCAGGTGGGCTTCCATTGTCTAAAAAAGCAAGATGAGCAACTGAGGGAGAGTGAGCCAGTAAATACCATTTCTCCATGATTTCTGCTTCAGTTACTGCTTCTAAGTTCCAGCCTCGACTTCCTGCCCTGGCTTCTCCAAGCAGTCGACTGAGAACAGTTTTAAATTGGGGTTGGTTTGAGAACAAATCATACAGTATACGTAGAATGTGCTTTGTGGGGCTGGAGGTGTAGCTTGGTTTTTATCTTAGCATGCACAAAATCCCGAGGATAAACGAGCAATGGTGGCACACTCCACGTTCCTGTAATATTACCACTTCGAGTGTGGATGGTGGAGAATCAGGAAGAAATCAAGGGCATCACTGGGTATGTTCAGTTTGGGATACGTGAGACATTGTCTGAAAAAAAAGGCATAAAATATTGAAATGTTCAGATAAATCAGGTGTGTCCTGTTATGTACGTGTAGCAGAGAATAGCACACAGAATGTCTCCATTTTCATTTTATTACACTGCTCCAAGAGTGTACTGTGGACTGTTTCTTTACACTGTGTGAATATATGTCACTGTGATCGGGTTACTAAAGAGGCTGACTGACCAGTAGCTGGACAGGTAGAGGTTGGGGGGGGATTTCAGACAAAAAGGGAGCACGAAGAGGAAGAGGAGGAATCCCAGAATCACGAGAAGATGTGGAGAGGAAGGGATGAACATGCCATACTGAGAAAAGTTAATAAGCCACATGGCACAGGGTAGATATGGGCTAATTTAAAATGTAAGAGTTAGCTAGTAATAAGCCTGAGCTATTGGCTGAGCATTTATAATTAATAATAAGTCTTTGAATGTTTTTTTTTTTTTTTTTGGGAACTGGTTGGTGGGAAAGAAAAGTTTACCTACAGTGTATGTCAGTAATCACTGAGTTGATGTCAGGCTAGGACCCATGACAACTCAATTCTTTTTTTAAAATTGTTTTTATTGAGCTATATATTTTTCTCTACTTCTCTCCCTTCCTCCACCTTCCTCTCTACCCTCTCCCATGATCCCCATGCTCCCAATTTACTCAGGAAATCTTGTCTTTTTCTACTTCTCATGTAGATTAGATCCATGTATGTGTCTCTTAGGATCCTCTTTGCTGTCTAGGTTCTCTGGGCTTGTGAATTGTAGGCTGGTTTCTCTTTGCTTTATGTCTAAAAGCCACTTATGCATGAATACATATTATATTTATCTTTATGGGTCTGGGTTACTTCACTCAATATGATGTTTTCTAGATCTATCCATTTGCCTGAAAATTACAAGATGTCATTATTTTTTTCTGCTGTGTAGTATTCCATTGCATAAATGTATCACATTTCCTTTATCCATTCTTCACTTGAGGGGCATTTAGGACAGCCCAGTTCTTAATTAGTCACTGTCATGAGCAAAACCTATAAGCTTGCCCTTGGTCCATACACAGTGCTGATGCCAGCCCTGTGCCCCCAGTTTATTGTGCTTTGAGCTGAGGTTTCTAGACCCGGACACTTAATGTACAGGATTAGAAAAAGCTCCTAAGTGTTTGTCAAAGGCCGAACAAAGAAAATTGCTCCCAAATTTTCTTACTCTGGTGGCAACTATCTACCTCTCTAACTAAGGTGTAAAACATGGTTCTGCATATAAAGACATTTGCTTCCAAGTTGAGTGACCTTGAGTTTGATCTGAAATCCTTGAAACCCTTGTAGTAGAAGAGAATCGGTTCCTTCCAGTACCATCACACACACACACACACACACACACACACACACACCATAAACAAACAAACAAACAAACAAACAAGTGGAGAGGTGACCAAGGCCTAAAGTGAGGAGGTGAGGGGCTAGGTTAGGCTTTCCTTTGTAAGTCGGGGTATGGTGAGGACGGGAATAAGGTGGAAAGAGACAGATGAAAGGTCCCTTGGCGGTGGGAGGCACAATGGCTGGTTAGGAAGTCACTTTAACGAAAGTTAAAACAAACAAACAAACAAACAAACAAAAAAAAAACCCGAGAAACTCGGTTCTGATGGAGACTGCAGGCTGAGAATGATAGGATCTGGCCCCTTTCTTCACTATAAAATGGAGATCTCTGTTCTTCCTCAGTCCAAAGTTGAGCTACAAGGCCCTCACAAGGTAATACCTATCCTGAAGAGCAGAGCCCAGGCAGGCCTGGACCTCTGATCTGACCCCAGGAGCCAGTAATGCACAGGGTTCCACGGTGTGGTAAGGCTGAGGTCATCATAGACTTTCTGGTCGCACCCCTCCCCAGGTGAACAGGTAGCGTTTTTTTTTTTTCTTTTTCTTCTTCTTCTTTTTTTTTTTTTTCTCTCTCGCGCTTCCTTCCACTCCGCCTGCGCCGCACCATTTCCCTAGGGTTCCATTTCATCCTGGCTGCTTTGCTTTGTGAAGGGCTGGGCTGAGAGGACCCAGAATGCTCTGGGAGGCTCTGCCGCAGCAGCCACAAACGGGAATCAATTAGGCAGCTATTGGGGTCAGGCTCTCAGGCAATGACATAGCTGGCTTCACGCTGACTTTGCTGTGTATGAGATCCCCAAAGAGAATAATGCCTTATCTAAACTTTCATCATATTTTATAGTACAATGACTGTGGATCGATAATAAATTTTGTTCTAATATAACATTAGTTTCAGAAGAATTTCCCCTTTTTCTTCTTTCTCTATCGTGAAATCAAATTATAACCATACAAATAAAAGTTTTCTTCTTCAGGACTCTGTGAAGAGAGCAATGGCCTGTTCCAGATTAATATTTTAACTTATTCAAATTATTGCTTGCATGAGTTTATGCAATATAGCATTAAGCATTCCACTCAGAAACTCTACTTGTATGTTTTGGAAAAATCGCACCTTTTACGATGCTAATGAAAGCATGTCATGTATCATTGAAATGTAATAATAATTTAGTGTTTTATTGATTTCTTTAAAAAGGGGAAGTATGTTAAATATAGAAACAAGAGTGGAAAATTAAAAAATGAGAATCAATTATCTCTTCACATATACTCTCAAGCGGAATTAGAATGATGGTACGCCGTCTCTACTTGAGCAGTTGCTGAGGAAACGATGCTCTGGATGTGTCGGAGAAGTTGCCTCTGTTTCTACCATATCCCGCTAGCTCCCCCTCATTCCGTGATTGGCATATTTCTCTGTGCTTATGGAGAAACGCCACTCTTAATATGTTCACAGCCATGTCATTCTCCAACTTCATCTTTAAATTCAGAATTTCAGGCAGGTACAACCTGGGGTACTGCTAGACAAACGTTTAGCCTGGGCTACCCAGCCTTCCGGTACGATGTGAAGCCCTGAAGTTATAGGTGCGTGCACATTTTCATTCAGAGAAAATGGCCCGTAACTTTTTTTTTTAAATCAAATCTCCAATTCCAGTTTTGATTGGACTTGTCTGTTGCTTTATTTATTTGCTTTAGAGCAATTTATTTTTCATGTTGTAGGGGTCAAAAAAAGGTTATATCTCTCTTGTCCTTATAAAAGGTCACAGCTGATAATCTCGTACCAAGATAGGTTAGCAAGAGGAAAGTATCAGAAATCTATTTTGTAATCAATGTGGCTGTCTTTCTTTAACACACTAAGCCATTACACCATCTTTTCTAATCACAATTCATGACTCATTCTCTTTAGCTTGTTCTGTATGGTCTTGCTGGATGCCGCATTGGAATACTTGATTTGGAGGGAGGGAGATTGGTCAATGATCGTAAATTTGCAGATACCATTGTGAACGCTAGAGGGCACTACCACAACTAAAAACACAAGGCGACAGCTTTTTTTTTTTTTTTTTCTTTTGGAGGCATATGTATTTTACACGCCGGAGGAAGGAGCCGCTTGCATGATCTTCACATATTTGTTTATTTCTGTTTACGGATTCTTGAATTGGGATTCTAATGTTTCAAAACTTTGATGTTCAAGTTTTAATGCTACCAGTCTCACGAAACACATGCAAAGCAAGACGGAAAGAGGAACTTAAGGAGGCACACGGCAGCTGGATTCTGGCTACTTTTCTAGTAATGGAAATTTTAAGATCTCAGCTAGTTGATATCTCTATTAATAAAAATAATCTATTTCGGGGTTTACATAGGCAACATTTTATTTGAGTCTGAAATCAGCCTGTCATTATTTAAGTAACTGTGGTCCGCATTCACATGTCGGGAACATTCCACGTCAGTGAGGATCTCTGTGGGCATTTTGTGTACATAAAGCAGACACTTCCTGGGACCTTTTCCATCATCCTTCTGCTTGCCTGTGTCTATAGGCCGCCAGCTAAGGGAGGAAGAATCAATTTTCGTTGAACTCCTCAAGGCTTTTTACATGCTAACGGCCAATGTAAACCAGTATTTTAACATCACATTGAAATCACTCATTTTATAAAGCACTTCATAATTCACAAGGACTGTCTGCCCAGGAGCCTTACAGCAACCCCTGGGTTTACAAAATTAACATGCAGTTTTTCCCAGCTGTGGACTGGAAACCCCCTGATTCTGGAGCTACACAGTGGGCTGCCAGTGACCCTGCCTCTCCCTGGCGATGTTGTTAGTAAGAAAGAGACTGGAGGCCTCTCTGGGGTTTTCAGATTTTCTTTTCTATTATATAAGGTCTTTTTACACTTGCTTGTGTACTATTTCACTTACTCATTTTGAGTACACTTCTTTTTCGATGTTGTAGAGTCTGTGAACTCCTTCCGGTCCGTGAGAAAGGGTCACAGTGGACATCCTGTACCAAAATACATTAACAAGAGAAAAAAACCATAAGAAATCTCAAGGTCCAAATCAGGAGCAGAAGGAGAGAGAGCACAAGCAAGGAACTCAGGACCGAGAGGGATGCACCCATACAATGAGACAATGGGGATGTTCTATCGGGAACTCACCAAGGCCAGCGGGTCTGGGTCTGAAAAAGCCTGGGTTAAAACAGGTCTCGCTGAACATAGTGGACAATGAGGACTACTGAGACCTCAAGAACAATGGCAATGGGTTCTTGATCCTACTGTACTTATTGGTTTCGTGGGAGAATAGGCAGTTTCGTGGATGCTCACCTTACTAGACCTGGATGGAGGTGGGTGGTCCTTGGACTTCCCACAGGGCAGGGAACCCTGATTGCTCTTTGGGCTGAAGAGGGAGGGGGACTTGACTGGGGGAGGGGGAGGGAAAGGGGAGGCGGCGGTGGGGAAGAGACAGAAATCTTTAATAAATAAAAAAATAAAAAAATAAATAAAAAAAAAAAAAAAAAAAAGACTATTAAAAAAAAGAAATCTGAGTAAATTTGGTCCAACATGGGGGCCTTCCAAGAGAGAAGAGGCAAAGTGAACTATGTACACAAACTGGGTTGCTGACGTGTTTCACACATGCACCGTGTGCTTTGCTGGTTTCCTACCCTCCAGTCCCCCCCCACCCCCACCCCACTTGCTCTTCTTAAAGAGTCGCTGCTTCACATTCCCGTCTTAAGAAGAAATCTGGACTCAAGCATGGGAGACAAATCTTTATTATTTGTCTTTCTGAGTTTGGCTTGCTTTGCTTAATATGGTGATTTCTGGCTCAATCCGTGTTCTCTGGCTCAATCTGCTTCCCTGTAAATGACCAGATTTTGTTCAGTGGCTGAGCAATCCTCCATGGTGTACCCAGGCCAAGTACTGTTTATCTGCACTTCCCTTGGTGAATACCTAAGCTGATCACATGACTTGTCTGTTGTGAATCGTAAACACGGGGGTCGCAGCTCTCTGTTGTGTGTTGACTTTGATCCCCGCAGGTATAACCCCAGGAATGCAGGAATGGCATGATTAGATCGTGTGATACAAACTGCCTATTTTTAGTTACAGGCCTGATAAAGCAAGGGCAGCTGTTGAGGAGTGTGATTGGACCACAACGATGTGACTGTGCGGTGACGTCTGTCTGCTCTCTGTACGGCCTTCCTTCTTTCCATGTGTGTGGCGGCAAGACAGACAAGAGAAGTTTTTTTTTTTTTTTTTTTTTTTTTTTTTTGTATGATTCCCTCCAAGACAGAAAGACAGCAATTATGTTTCAAGGCTCTGTTGCTTGCTTTGGGGAAAAGAGGTTCTGGTTTCTATGATGCACCTTGGAGAGGTGAAGCCCTGGTTTGCACCGCCTGCATTGAGGCCATAAGTAGGAGCTGAGGCAACAGTACAGGACATGGCCAGAGAAACCCTGTTTCAGACGCCGTCACCATGGTGCGATGTCTTTCAAAGAAACTCTATTGTTTAACTATCTAAATTGTGTCTAATGTGTTTTTCTTCTGAAATTTTAGTTATTTTCTTTAAAACATTTTTTAAAAATGATTTATTTATGGTTGAAGATGGCGACACACACCTTTAATTCTAGCAATTATGGGAGAGGCAGAGGCAGGTTGGTCTCTGAGATTGAGAACAGCTTGGTCTACATAGTAAGTTCTAAGTTAACCAGGGCTACTCAATGAGACTCTGTCTCAAAAAAAAAAAAAAAAAACCTGTGTGTGTTTGTGTGTGTGTGTGTGTGTGTGTGATTTCTTGATATAGCCCACTGTATTTATTTACCTGTTTTTTACAATAAGGCATCAAACTCAGGCTCACACATGCTAGGCAAGAATTTTTGTCATGCCAGAAATCAACTCAGTTTGATTTCTTGATGAATTCAATGCTTTGTTTGAGAAAAGGGATTAGCATAATTCCCACAGTCTGGGGCTAACCAGAGTGGCCCTCAGTGAGGAGGAAGAGGGGCAGGCTGAGAGGACAGCAAAGGCTTACATCCAAGAAGCAAAGCAGAAGTGATGTTTGAATGCACTGACTTTAGGAGTTCTTTGGCATTGCAATGGAGAAACTAAGTCATCAGTGGGATGTGGAAGTTTGGGATTCAGGAGAGAAGTTGGACAGGAGATATCAGTGATGAAGGTGAGAGATTGGACACTAGTGTCTTCCTGTGTCTCAACAAACCAGTGTGACCAGGGCAGTGTGAGCAGAGGCACCAGGGCAGTGTGAGCAGAGGCACCAGGGCAGTGTGAGCAGAGGCACCAGGGCAGTGTGAGCAGAGGCACCAGGGAAAATGAGAACAGAATGGCAAGCTAGGATAAAAGGGCACCAACCACCAAGAGTCCTGGGAAGGGATAGAAGGGGAGGGAGTCAAAGGTGCCTCATTTTTTGCTTGCTGTGTTCTGTCACTGTCACGGAACACTGCGACCTTCATGATCTTTCCCAGCCAGAAGACCTGTCATGGCCTTACACTGTGGAAATTTGGCTGGCAAGGAAACAAGGTGGCTCCCAACCATGGATTATACAATTTACTCATTCCTATTGCCAGTCTCCTCCTTGTTGACCCTCTCAGGAGTTTAATGGCCTCCTGTATCCATGCCCACTCATTTCTATATAGTAACCAGTCTTTAAGAAACATTAAAGTGAGCTGTGTGGTAGTGGCACACACCTTTAATTCCCAGCACTCCGGAGGCAGAGGCAGGCAGATCTCTGTGAGTTCAAGGCCAGCCTGTTCTAAAGAACTAGTTCCAGGACAGCCAAGGCACCACCAAAAAACAAAACAAAACAAACAAACAAACAAAAAAACCCTGTCTCGAAAAATCTAAAAACAAAACAAAACCCACATAAAGTGTGTGCCAGGCATGGTGGTATACACCTGTAATCCTGGTAGTCAGGAGGTGGAGGCAGCTTGGGCTATCCAGTGAGACTTTTGCCCAAAAATCATAACTGGACGAAGGGAGATTTAAATGTAATGCTTATATGCATTAGGCAAAAAGAAGAAGAAATTGACAGGTTAAAGACCTTTTCCTACCAAGTTGTTCAGATACCAGTTATAGGTTTCCTCATGATGAAACAAGCAAATAAATCTTACACACCTTTAATCTCAGCACTCGGGGTCAGAAGCAGGATTATCTCTGAGTTCGAGGTCAGCCTGGTTTACAGAGTGAGTTCCAGGACAGCTTGGGATACACAAAGAAACCCTGTCTCAAAAAATCAAAACCACAACAAGCAAAACATTGTAAATGGATGGGCTTCCCTTGGATTTAATAAAATGAAAATTTGCATGCAGCTCCTACTGTGTCATTGTTACTGAGGAATATATACTCTGCATGCCAAGTAGGACTTTGTGTTAGAGTAAAAACCGGAACACCGAGCAGAACCCAGTCCCTCTGCCCTGCCCTAGGTTGGAGGAGTAGATTCTTGGCTAGCTTACCTGGTTGCCCCACCTAGAGTGGGTGAGGCGTCTGTTTTGCTTTCTGCACAACGTGTCTTTGGGGGGGAATTTGAGGTAACCAGGGTGAGGAATGATGGCTTCCAGAAAGTTACGTTTTATCTCAGCAGCAGCAGCAGCAGCAGAGATGTGATTCTCTTCTCTGCTGTGGGTTGCTCTTCACAGTTACTCCTGGGCTACTGTGGGTGAACATCACTCACCTGGGGGATGCGCAGAAGCTGTGGAGGTGACAGCTTCCATTTGCACACACTGGGAGTGCAGAACACGGTTCTGAGAGTGGTTGCCTAGCTACAAGGATGTGGCCAGCCTGTGCCTGAGACCAATTTGGCCTTCTGTTATTAGGTCCTGGAGACTTCGCCAGCGCTAGCCTTCTTTCCACTCCACACACAGTCTCATATTTCTATTTGCGTTCACAGTAGGTCTGGCTACGGAATCAAGGTCACCATTTAAGTGTAATCTAATGTTTACAACCAGACTATGGGGCATTGAGCTCTGCTGTCTTTGTATTTCAGTTTTAATATTAAGGAAGGAAGGAAGGGCTCATAGACAATATTTTTCCTGACAATAACTCATTAGATGCTGCCAACAGCAAAAATTTTAATGGATTCTAGCTATGTGGGCCATATGTGTTATTTCTTTCTTTCTTACCTCCAGGGCCATTTAGAATGAAAGAGTCCTAGGAAATGGACAGCATATTGTCAAGTTTAAAAGCATACGGAATCAAATGGGATTCTAGCAAAGACTCAAGGTCTGACAATCCAATATTTATAAACAAAGTTCGCCGAAGTCTATAAAAACATGCCACAGCTATGAATCAAATTAGTGTCTTGACCTACCTAATTAGACAAAGAAAACACCAATATCATAATCAGGCAGTCAATTCTTTTCTTAGAATTAATGTAAATCGTGTTTATACCTTAAAATCAAACAAACATGGTATCCTCGAAGAAGAAAGTGCCCTTTGCTAAAAGATGGGGCTTCCTGAGTGAGAGGAACTTTTTGTTTAATTAGTGGATTGACCAGAGGAATTGCTTTCTGGTATCTCAGCAAAATTTTCCTTTTGTTTCTGATCAATCTCACTCTCTTTTATAAGAATCGACTGCCCATAGACTTAAGTCGTTGCTTTTGTCAATGTGGGTTGAAGAAGAGGGCGAGCTTCAAGGCGTCAGGCAGGCCGTGCTGAATAATTTATCAGTTTCATAGGTAACCCAAATGAGAGTGTAAGTGCCAGCTGGTCCTCTACTGCTGAAGCCCTTCATCCCTGTCAGGTGGGGATGCTGTTTCAGATCTGGGCAGGGAGAGTATATTGTGACGGACAAGTGCTTCCTTCTTGTCTCTGGTTTTCTGGGCTTAAGCTTCATGTCTCCTGCTATTTATCTCTCAGTTCCCAAGAACGGAGGCCCCTTAAGATGCACGGACTCGCCAATACTCTTCAAAAATTGAGCTGAAGTTGTCACCTGTCAGCTGCAAGGAAATTCCAGAATCTTATTATGTGGAAGGCGGGTACCCATCAAAATGCTTTCATTCCTACAGTAGCCATCGAGAAACTTTTCCTTAGAATTTTCAAAACCAGTTGCATTTAGGAAAATGTTTTATTATGGAAAGCAGACAAACCAATAGCTAAAGCACGCTGGTCTTGTGGTCAGTCTTCATGATTGCCATGTTGTGTCTAGAGACATAACGGGTGGCCTGCTTGTCATCTTCGCTCCACATAAATGTTCAGGGTGGATTTTTAGCAGCAGCTTGTGACATTTGTCTTTGTTATTCATCCTCGGGTTTTAAGAGTCACTTTGTGCTATACTGTTGTTATTTCCCCGAGTGTTCTTGATGATCCACAGACAACCTAAAGGACACTTTGCTTGCTCGTCTGTCCGTGTTTGTGTAAAGCACAGGAGCGTCGGAGGTAGCGCCACCAGAGAGGAGTTCATAGCGCATAGGAGCAGGGTTGAGGCCTTACCAATACTATTCGAAGATGATTTAAGAAAACATTCTAAATGTATTTATTACCTCTCCAGACAGGAAGGGTAAAGGGAGATTATCTGCATTTGTACATTTTAAAAAAATAGTTTACTTGTGTTAGGAAATCAACGTTGAGTACTACACGTATCCAAGTTGAATATCTGATACCTGTCAATTGTTTATAGTCTCACCTACCAATCCATCATTGAGATGACTTATACAGCCGCTTAATATTCCTGAACCAGAGTCCAATTTTTATACTAAATAAAAATATACGTCTCATAAAGATAGGAGAAGGCAAATTGTTTACTCCCCATTGTTCTTTTAATTTAATTTATTTTTTGTTTTATTTTATTTTATATAGAGAGTATTCCTCTACATAGCCCTGGCTGTCCTGAAACTCTCTCTGTAGACCAGGCTGGCCTCAAACAGAGATGCTCCTGCTTCTGACTCTTGAGTGCAACAATTAAAGGTATATGCCAGCTTTTCTTCTGGATCAAATTTGTTTAACGATCTTAATTTATTTTTAGTTATGTGCATGTGTGTATGTATCTGTGTGAGGCTATGCCCTTATCTGTTCAGGAACCTCCAAAGGTTGGAAGAGGGTGCCAGATCCCTGGGAGCTGGAGTTACAGGTAGTTGCATAGTGTCTAATGGAGGTGCAGGAACCAAACTCAGGTCCTGTGCAATGAAAATATAATTTGTTACCACTGAACAACCTCTCCTGTGTTATCAGCTCGAAAACTATTGGATTTCTGGCAATTATATTGTCCAGTAGTTTGAGGTTTCTGTTTGAAGTAGACCAATAAAACAACAACCTATTCTCCTGGTTGTTAGTTGGTCATTTAAGAGATGAGTGAGTTTGTTCAGTATCTTATGTTATTCTCCTTCATGCTTTATTTCCACTCTTATTTTTTAAAGAGCATTTTTCTATATATACCAAGTTGGCCTGAAACTCTCCATTTTGCCCAAGCTGGCCTCGGACTATAACCCTTTTGCCTCAGCCTCCCGAGTGCTGGGATTGCAGGTGTATTGGCACTCTACCTTGCTGTGATATTTTTAGTTCAAGTCTGTGGAAACTCAGCAGGCACTATCCTGAACATGAGGCATGCATGAGACTGTTGCATATGGGTGTTCGCAGAACATATTCCATCTTAGCTATTGCCCTGCTGCATTTCCTCCTTTGCTACTATGTATGTGCCTCCAGCGCTTTTCTCAATTCCAGCAGACCATTCCTCTCCCACAGGGAACTCACAGTCAAGTGGAGAAGCTGAGGGCATAATTCATTTTATGATTCATGAACTTTGATAAAGACACGCTCCATTTTGTCCATTGCTACCCTTGCACTCTGGTGTTTTTATTATTTTGAAGGCTTTTTGGAGGCTGATGTTAATGGTCTCAATCACCTCCTTAAAGATACAATTACTTGTGTTTCCTTAAGCCCCCTGAGCAGTGTCTGGTTTCTTCTGGAGCTTATAGAGACAATTCACAGTGCTATGAATAAATGAATAGATTTCCTTGATAACTTAGAACTCTTTTCGGACCTGCCAACATGCACACAACACACTCAAAATGAGCCTTCCCCCAATCTACTTAGAAAACAAACAATGAACTCCAACTCTTGTAATATTCTTCTTTACCCTGAGGTTGTCCTTTCTTACTTCCTTTCAGATGAGGCTTGCCCTTCCTAAACTGTGGGACAAGAACCCATATGGGGGTCACACAATGTGATGGGTGGGTCCAGAACTTGTCAACAGTAAAAGATTTTAAAAAGTAATGTTCTAGTTTGCTTTCTGTTGTTGTGATCAAATACCCCCACAAAAGGTAACTTTTGGGGGAAAAGGTTTGTTTTCATTATTCCAGTACATTCTTGCAGCTGAGTCAAGGCAGGGACCCAAACAGCCAATCCACAGTCAAGAGCAGAGAGAAAAAGAAATGCATGCAGACTTGCTTGCTTGTTGTGGACTAGCTTTCTCTCTTCTTATACCGCCCAGGACTCTTTGCTTAGAGAATGGTGCTGCCCACAGTGGACTGTGTCTGTCTACATTAAGTAACAATCAAGTAGTCACCTGAGGATGTGTCCCCAGGCCAACCAGATATAGATGAGTCACCATTGAGACTTCTTCTTTCCAGGTGGCTCTAGTTTGTCTCAAAGTGACATTTAAAACTAGCCAACACAATTAAATACATATTACATTTATTTATCATTTGTGTATGTGTATGTGGGAGGTGGTGTGTGTGCCACTGGGTATATGTGAAGGTCAAAGGTTAACTTTCAGGAGCCATTTCTTTACTTCTACCATGTGGGTCCTGGTTCCCGAATTTGGGTTGGCACCAGACACCTTTACCCATTACCACTTCACTAGCCACAATAAGAGACTTCTGAAGAAGCAAAAACTAAATATAATGAATAAATAAATAAAACGAGCCAAATATCTGGAGCCAGAATCTGGAGTGTTTCTGGCCACCACACTCATCTGTGTTGAATTGTGTGCCCTAACTTGTACCCTTGGTTCTTAGCACACAGCACACATACTTTGCACTGTCTGTTCAGGTATGCCATACAGCCCCAAGTAACACAGTGGAGACAATTTTGCTCAAATTAGGGCTTATTGTACGTTATAAATTTCATTGCTTTTATTGCACATGTCAAGTTTTCTGCTCTTATGGAACTATGGTGGTTTAATTATAGAAAATGAAGTGTAATATTTTCGTACCATCACTCCTTAGCATTCAAGTTAGTATAGACTTTTGAACTTTACTGTGCTATATTATATTTGGTTTTAAATTGACATTTGAGTTGTAGACATGAGTGTCATAAGAAATCATTAAATTAATTTTGGTCTGGATTAGGACCAGCTTTTCAACACTTCTGAGCTGGTCTGAAGTGTTGTTATGCTATTTTGTTCTTTGTATTTATACAGCAGTGTTTGTTTACAGCATTGTGGATTGTGAAGTCAAATACTAGTTAATTCTGAGAAATGCTGAAGATGTTATACGTATGACAGTATCAAATATTCAGCCAAGACTTATTTCTCTATGTATGAATAGCTGAAGACATCCATCTCACTAATATGCAAACTTGCTTTCATTTTGTAGTAGTGGTAAAGTTATATGTGTGTGTGTGTGTGTGTGTGTGTGTGTAAATCAATTAATTGTTTTAAAATGTTTCTTTATACTTGATTCTCAGTAAATGTTTGGTTTGTATGCCTGTCCTAGTTACTTCTGCACAGCAAGGCCACACAAAACTCACCAAGGCTGGATATTATCTATTAGAAGACAGGATATTAAACGAATGTGCATTCCTAGAGATTATTATTTTCTTTTTTATACAGGGTCTCATTGTGTATCTTTGGTTAGCTTATATGAAGTCTGCCTGTCTCTGCCTCACCAGTGCTGGGATTAAAGGCATGTGGCACCAAATAAGACTTCCTAGAGATTTCAATAACATTTGGTCTGTTACGTACTGGCCCATGTTGCATTTCAAGGCCATGAAACATCCTTTTCCTCACTTCCAAATTTTGAAAAATTTTTAATATTAATTCAAAGCTATATTTTTTTTAAAAAATGCTGTTGAATCTTTTGGGTTCTATTCTTCAATCTGTAGACCATCTTGAAACTCATTGGTCTCTTTTGTAGTTTTCTTCTTAGCTCTCTTTTATTGTGATGTAAACGCACCTCACTTGTGAAATTAAAATTTGTGAGCTGTAATAATCCTTCCTGAATATGAAGCTTATTATTCAAAGACGCTTGGCCTCCTCATCTTTGAAATAATTAATTCTTTACATGCTTTCCTTTATCTTTGGTCTTCTTACCTTTCAGTAGTTTTTTTCCCCCTTTTGTTCACAGTTCTTCAAATTGTCAAGTCCAAATACTATTTTCTGAAGAGCTTAAGGGCTACCAAGCGCACACGGCATCCACACACAGCACGCCCTTCCTTGCAAATACCTTACAGAGCATCACTATAGATTTTTAATTAATATTTCAAAGCATGATACATCATAATTTACCAAAAGCTCTATTTTCCTTATGTTACATATTCACTAATTAATGTATTTAGCCTGGAGTTCATTCAGCCATTCATGAAAGCTTTTATTATGGTATAACGTATTAAATGCATGACACAGAGTTAGTTCTTTTACTTTTTTTTTAAGGATATGGCTTGGCAACGTTAGCTATTTATACTATTGCATAGCCAATCTCCATTAATTATTCATCTTTCAAAAGTAAAAATCCATCACATGTAATAAATCCCCGTTTCCCCTTTCACTAGCCCATGGAAACTATTGTTCTACTGTCTTTGTGAACTGACAGCTTCATGTTTCTTAGATGAGTGAGATCATATGGTATTCGCCTTCTTCAGCTGACCCATTTCACTTAGCACAATGTCTGTCCGTGTAATAAATTCTGTCAAATCTCTTTTCTTTGAGTAATAGTCCTTTGCATGTATAGGTTACATTTTTGTTGGTTCACTCAGCTTTGAATGAACATGTTTGCTTTCAGTTTTGGCTATTGTGTGTGGGTGTGTGTTGCTGAAGTTGGCGCCTAGGGCTTCACACATGCTAGGTCCTTTTGTCCTGAATGTACCACAGCCTGGTAGGGAAAACGTAAGTCTGAGTTTGCACATGCTTTTTCATGGTCCTCCTTTCATTTTTTTTTTGTTAAAAATTTAAAAATCTGGGCAGAGGTGGCACATGCCTTTAATTCCAGCACTTGGGAGGCAGAGGCAGGAGGATTTCTTTGAGTTCAAGGATAGCCTAGTCTACAGAGTGAGTTCCAGGACTGCCAAGGCTTTTGATGTTATTTTTCGGACATGGTTTTATGTATCTCACGTTAGCCTCAAACGGGCATGGTTTCATGTATCACAGGCTAGCCTCAAACTTGATACATACCTCCAGATGACCTAGAAAGTCCATCTCACCTTCATCTCCCAAGTGCTGGGATTCCAGGTAAGTACCATCTCACCATTGCTTTTGATTCTTTTTGGATACAAACCTAGAGGTGGAACTGCTTAATCCTGCACGGCTAGCTTTGCCCAAAATAATTACACAAAAATTGTATTCTTTTAAACACTGCTTGGCCCATTAGCTCTAGCCTCTTACTGGCTAACTCTCACATCTTTATTAATCCATATCTAATAATCTGTGTAGCACCCGAGGTGGTGTTTTACCGGGAATATTCTTAACCTGCATCCACTCGGAGAGGAGAGCTATGGCGACTCTGCCTCACTTCCCTTCCTCCCAGTATTCTGTTCTGTCTACTCCACCTACCTAATTTTCTGTCCTGTCAAAGGCCAAGCAGTTTCTTTATTAATTAACCAATGAAAGCAACAGATAAACAAATGACCCACCTCCATCATAATCTTAGGGCAATTCTAACTTTTGAGGACTCGTCAATACTGCAAATGTCAATGTCACCGTGCCAACTATATATTTTACAGTTCCACAAACAGTACACACACCCCAATATCTCCACATCTCCACTCACTACGTTGTGTTGCTTTTCTTTGTGTGTGTGTTGGGCATATATATAATCATGAGGGTACATGTACATGTGCGTGCAGGTGCAGTGTACATGTGTGTACATACGTGAGGTCATTGTCAGGTATCTTTCTCCATTGTACCCTACATCATATTATGAGACAAAATCTTACACTGGACCTGGAGCTCATCAAAGGTCTAGTCCAATTGCCCAGTGTGTTTTAGGGACCAGTCTCTCATACTGGGGCTACAGATAAGCACAATGGGGCTTGGCTTTATACATGGATGCTGGGTCCCAAGCTCAACTTTTCCTGCTTGTATGGCAGGTGTTTCACCAACTGAGCTGTCTCCCCAGACCCTGCTTGTTTTTTTAAACCTGCCACCATTAGATGATACTGCACTGTGATTTTGATTTGCATTTCTCTAACAACTAGTCACACATCATCTTTTTACATCCTAATTATATGTATAATAACAATAATAAATATGCAATATAATAGTCAAATATAATAAATATAAAAGTTCAAGTTTGTTTAGCTTCTTATTCATTTTAAACCATTCAATGAAAGCCCTAGACCTTCTGTCGATGGCTGGCTAGAAAAGCAAAAATGAGTGCAAGTTTTGTGGCCTTCATAAGCCCATAGTCACCATAGGAAACTAACCCGTAAGCAAGCGATGCTGGAACAGAAGTGATGAGCAACCTGGGAGAAACAGGCATCGAAAGTGCTCGGCTCGGGGGTCTTATCTTGTATCATTAGCATTTGCTTTTCCTAGTGTTTGTTTTTAAATATACTGTTGGCCATTCAAACTCCCCACTCCATCCACTTAAACCTAATTTCACGAGTGCAGGAGTAAGTGTGTGCATGCGTGCGTGAGTGTATGTATGTGTGTGTGTGAAGTGTAACCCAGATAGCAATGTCGGGTGTCATTCCTCAGGACCACTGGCTACCTTTCTTTTGAAACAAAGGTTCTTTCTGAAATTTGCCATGTAAGCTACGCTGACTGGCCAGTGAGCGGCAGGATCCACCATCCCTTCTTCCCCAGTGCTGGCGTTATGGATGTGAGCCACACCCGACCTTTCTTTTACGTGGATTCTGGAGACTGCACTCAGGTCCTTGTGACTAATTCCAAGGCAACCAGTTTACTGACTGAGCTGCCATCCCAGCCCTAACTTCTATTGTCTGTCAGTAATTACAGTTGAATTAAATTTTTCAATTAACCAGAATAAAGTAAACTAAATATTTGGAATTTATGCCAGCAACCACACGACTATTCATCTTCTATTTGTTATGCCAAGACCTCACATATTGCTTCATTCCCCCACAGAAATGCCTTACCTTTGTGATTAAGTTAAGAGAGCAATACTCTGTCCTTTAGCGATTTCTCTGTACTTCCTCCAATATAAATATGGCTCAAACACAATCGTGCACATCCCGCCCTGTCTTTGCTTTGTCTTTGACGTAGCATTAGGATATGTCAAGAATAGCAGAGAGGATATGAAAAAAAAAACTATTACTAGCGACTGTTTGTTTACATGTTCCTGCAGTGCTGGGGATTGAACTTAGCACCTTCTCTTCCACACTGAGCTCTGGCCCCAATCTTTCAAAAACATTTTTGATCAAACCTGTCTAAATTCACGCTTTCCCCAGGCTGGCTAAGAAAGACCTTGAGATCTTTTCACCTCAGCCCCTGGAGTAGCTGGGATTACAGGCCACATCAACGGCTCAGTCTTGCTTATTCGTATTGAAGGTAATGTATTTAAGAAAATTATTTCTTAAGATTTCAAGCTTATATTGAGCCAGTTGTGATTTTAATAGTGTCAGCCATTAACTTCTTGGTCCAAAGCACAAACCTAATGACTTTATGTTTTAACAATATGCTTTAATAACAATTGAAGTCCACTATATTTCTCCCCTCAGGAAAGAGTTAAAATCAGAATAAAACACCAATAAATTAACAAGGATGCAGACACATGTTTTTTCGAAAGAGAAAAAAAATCAATGATTTCTTCCAGGCTCAGACTTCTCCCCTAATCACTCATTAACCTTTGACTTAATTCTTTGTGCTCTTTAGTTGTATGAATATCAGCCTGTGGCCATGTGGCCTCTCTCAGAAGTCACTTCTGCCAAAGCCTTCTTTTATAGGTAACAACGGGGCAACATTTACTCAAGTAAATAAAGCATTTTCAGTCACAGTCTGTCACTTTCATTCTACCCAGAGATAACACCTTCGGAGGAAAGGAATATGATTCTATTTAGTTTTTAAAAGCTGGGCAAGAATAGATACGAAAAGTCATTCCTGCTTGTTACTGACAGTTGAATAGACTTCCACTCTAAAGCTTGAAGAAATGGTAGCTTAAAATGTCGACTTGGTACACTGTGAAGTATCTGATGTCACTCCAGTCTCTGAGATTCATGCTAGTTTCCCTGTAAATTGCAGCAAATAAAGTAGTGAGTACCTAACAGATGTTTACTACACCCTGCCAGTCTGCACTCCTATCACAAAGTGTTATCAAAGTATATTTATTGTTATACATCTTGATATCTGGAAGATTTTTTTATAGGATCAAATTATATTCAACATCAAAACATTCCTTTAAATAGAATGGCCATTTCAAAAATGGACCTCAGAAGAGATGGAAAGGTTTGATAGTCCTATGTCAGGTTACCTTTCTTGAGACACAAACATGTTTTTTCACCCACGACTGGGAAGTGAGAGCAAACTACACTATGAATTTCCTCCAAAGTTAATCTTGGTGAACCAGTAAGTTTATAGGAGGTAGAGTGAGTCTTGCTTACAGGAGCATGGCTGAGGGTTTTGCTGTGACCTGTACAGCTTTGGGATTGACCTATCTTGGGAGTGAAGAAAAGACAGCCACATGGACGGAGAAGCTGGGGTTGGGTGGGTAATGGGCTCTGATGAAGACTAACTAGCTTCCTAGAAATGAAGCACACTTGTTATTTACTGCTGAATGAGGAAATGGGTTTATTATACACAGTTAAAGGGGGAGACAGGTGAGCTAATCTCACTAAGAGTCTCTGTAGGGAAGCAGGCATAGGCTGCAGTGCTCCAGAAGAAGGCAGCTTGTGGATGATATTTCTACACACAGTGTCAACATCCATCTTTGATCAGGGGAAGGCCTTACCATTCTCATGGACCTAAAGCACTGGGGTCCTAGGCATGGTCATACTCATGTCAACAACACACCTCTACCCAGGACTTCACCCTCTCCCCACAGGGCTTGCTTACTGGAACTTGGTGAAGGGCTTGCTTATAGAGGAGTATAGGTGTGAGCTTATTTATAGGAACATGTTTAACACCAAAAAAGTTGCATCACTGAAAATTTCCACTTATCATGAGTGATGACTTAAGGAGACTACCTTCTGCCTTCTTCGAGACTGCAGTGCTCTCAAGATCATGAGTGTCTGTGTCTGCTGAGCCAAAGTCTCTGTTCCATGATGGCAGATGGTCAAGTAAGGGCCAGGGGAATCACTTTATTCTAACACCCTACATGTATGGACATAGATGTGTAAAAACTATATGCTAAAAACTATAAAACTATGGAAAAGAAAAATTAAAAATATAAACAAAAGGAGATATTTGCCATTCATGGTTGAGAACCTGAAGTTGTTAAGATGATGGTTTCTGCTACAGAAAAACACTTCAAGAAAATAAGGAAAGAACTCTCTGCAAAAACCAGTAGCATAAAACACTGCCCCAAGAATTAACCAATGGAGCTACATGAAGTCTATATGTGAAATATAACATATTATTTGAGAGTTAGTATACTAATATTATTCCAAATAAAATTGGTATAAGAGAATAAAAGAACATGTTTCAATGCCAGATATCAAGGGGAAAAAGGCTACATCGTAAATTGTTGTCAAGGAAATCAATACCGCTCATGAGCTTATTGTTATTCAATAGCTTCTGACATTATGTACAAACAAAATTGTGTCTGCATGCACGCACACACACACACACACACCACCCTTGTTTAGCAAATAGTATTTCAATCTTAGCACAGGAAAAACATACAGAGTGAGATGCACATGAAAACACCAACTTCTTGACTGGTACTTGAGACATTCAACATTCAGTGACTGAGTAGCGTGAACACAATCTATTGGTAAATAACGATTTGCCAAAAAAGGAGGAGGCCATCAAAAGAGAAGATTTTTTTAAACAATAAATAAATGATGAATAGTGTTGAAAGCAGTCCCAAACTGGCAAAAATCCCCAAATCAAAACCAACTAACCAACAAATCAACCACCCAACCAATCCACCAACCAACCAACCAACCAACCAACCAACCAAACAAACAAACACACACACAAGACACCAGAACTAAAGATCAGTAGTAGAATTAGAAGGAATCCTGCTGATGTGGGCAGTAGTTTCTGTTTCTTGTATTATAGATAGACATCTTGGAGGTTTTACCAGAGTGTTGAGGGTCAGAGCCCGAGCCCAGGAAATCTCTAACAATGTAGACTGGGCCACTTTTTCTCAACACTGCAACTGAAGGAGCAAGTCATAGTGAAAAGCAGAGAAAGATCTATTCAACATGGTTACATTGGGAAGAAGAATGAATAAAACGGAGCAGTGACTCCTGCCCCCATGCTATTCTTAGGGGTGCTGATACAAGGCTTAGGTTTACATAGAGGTTAAAAGGGATGTATAGTCAAGCAGTCCTGGTTAATGTGTGGTTCTGAGCATGACTGACACACCTTTTTGCCCAGGTTTCTGTCTCCCATTCTGTCCTGCAGGTTGTCACCACCATGTAAAGTCTCTTTCAGGGAGATAAGCACCTCATCTGGATGGCATCAGTCCCAGCCTTTCCCTTCTCTGTGCATGAGATTGATTCTTAGAGAATTCTCATTCCTTCAGGCCTGGTCGTCCATTGTCTCAAGAGTATGATAGACAAATGAGAGACACAAGGGTTTCCTTTTTGCATATCTGTGTTCCTGTCAGGATAGTTACAGAGTGAAAAATTTGTTCTGTAAAAGAGCAGATTAGATTATACAGGCTAACATCTATGTAGGGGATTGGAGTCTTGTTCTGAAGGCCTGCTTACAAATTCCAAAATGTCAGTACCAGGACTCAGCAGAAGCTGCCTTAACCGAGTGATACAAGTTAGTATCTCTGGTAACAGGATAAACAAATACCATGTGTGTCCCTGAATAGGATGACTTAAAAGGATCTAACATGATTTATGTAGACTTTCTGCCAACTATAAATAATCTGAATTTAGTTGTGAATAAATAATCAGACAAACCTAAATTAAATTGGCCTGTTATTTAAAAACAAAACAGAAAAAACCCATTTTATGAAGGAAAAAGAAAGGCTGAGCACTGCTTCAGATGATAGCATTTTACACAAGACTATAGGTGATGTGTAGTACTAAACTGTATCCTGAATCCATAAGGGAAAAATTCTATAAAAGATATTACTAGGAAAACTGATTAGATTTGAATATGAGCTATGCATTAGATAATTGTCTTACAATGATGGCAGGGTTTCCTGAATCTTTATTTCTCCTCTGATTATATAAGACAATAGACTGTTCTCAAGAGGATGAAGTATTTGGTGATGATGGGTTATAAAGCTGCAATTTATTTTCAATTGATTCAGCAAAAATAAGAAACACACAAAAAAAACACACACATGTACATTAATACACACAGACAAAACAATTCTCACAGAAGCTAAGCTACTAATTATTTATTTCAGCTTTCCTGCCAATCAATTTTTTTTGTAATTAACATTCACAACTGTCAGAGATGTATACCATGCATTACTTTGTTCCTAAGGAAATGCATCCTAGACAGTGTGGGGAGAATAGCTCTAGATGCAGCAACAGCACTGGTCGATGGCCAGCAACACAATCTCAAGCTTAATTTTCGAGGTTAAAAAGAGAATCAGGAAAGGTGTCACTCGTGCCCTTTTGTCTGCAAGCTAGACGGCTACAATTGTTGAGCTTAGTTTTTCTGTTAGAAATCATGGCAATGATTTTACACCAGGAGCTGACCAGAATCAATTAGCATGCATGGGGGTCAATCTGTGATGTGGGGGCACCAATCCTGGACATCTCAGGGAACACGAAGGTAAAGGTGATTGTGTGTGCTCCAGTGTGGAGGCCTAGACAAGCCACAGCATCTTAGAAACAGTCAAAAGTACAATAAAAACACTTCAAAGGATGAGAAAGGTGCCCCTGCCATGTTTCTTAGACCTTGAATTTGATTTATATCCAAAGAAGATATGAGGATATGATCACCGCTGCCCACTTTCACTATCATTTTGTAGGAAAGGACACTTTAATACAAAATGCTATTTTTGGACAATACCAAAGTTCTTTTTTAAAAAAATTGTTTTTATCAAGCTATTTATTTTTTCCGCTCCCTTCCCTTCTTCTCCTCTCTCCTCCTACCCTCTCCCATGGTCCCTATGCTCCCAATTTCCTCAGGAGATCTTGTCTTTTTCTATTTCACATGTACATTAGATCCATGTACATCTCTCTTAGGCTCCTCGTTGTCTAGGTTCTCTGGGATTGTGATTTGTGGGCTGCTTTTTTTTGTTTTGTGTATAGAAATCACTTATGAGTGAATACATATGATATTTGTCTTTCTGGGTCTGGGTTACTTCACTCAATATGATGTTTTCTAGATATATCCATTTGCTCAAAACTTTCAAGATGTCATTTTTTTTGCTGTGTATTACTCTATTGTGTAAATGAAGCACATTTTCTTTATATATTCTTTTGTCGAGGGGCATATAGGTTGTTTCCAGGTTCTGGCTATAACAAACAAAGATGCTATGAATATAGTTGAGCACATGTCCTTGTGGCACAATTAAGCAACCTTTGGGTATATACCCAAAAGTGTTATTGTTGGGTCTTGAGGTAGGTTGTTTGTTAATTTTCTGAGAAATTGCCATACTGAAATCCTAAGGGGCTGTGCCAGTTTGCACTCCCACCAGCAATGGAGGAGTGTTCCCTTTACCTGACATCTGCCCCAGCATACGCTGTCATCAGTATATTTGATCTTGACCAAAGATCAAATCTTTGAGTTGTTTTGATTTGCATTTCTCTGATAGTTGAGAATGTTGAACATTTCCTTAAGTGTCTTTCAGCCATTTTAGATTCCTCTGTTGAGAGTTCTCTGTTTAGGTCTGTACTCATTTTTATATTGGATTATATATTCTTTTGATAACTAATTTCTTGAGTTCTTTGTATATTTTGGGGATCAGTCTTCTGTCTGACATGGGGTTGGTGATGATCTTTTCCCATTCTGTAGGTTGTTGTTTTGTCTTGTTGATCATGTCCTTTGCTTTACAGAAACTTTTTAGGAAGTGGTCTCCTGTGCCAGTGTGTTCAAGTGTACTTCCCACTTTGTCTTCTATGAGGTTCAGTGTAGTTAATACCAAAGTTCTTAAAGACAAAAGTGATTTAACTTTATTGAGGGGAATAAAAAGCAATAGAAGTTATAAGGTAATAGTTTGTTTATTTTTTATTCTTTGAAGTTTTTTTTTTTTTAAAGTTTAGTGTGCATAAGTATGTGTCATGGGGCGTGCGTGGAGCTCATGTGCTCTTGTGGAGCTCAGAGAAAAACTTTCTAGTGTCAGTTTGTTAATCTCAAAGATGGGAGGAGAAAGATCACTGACCAAATCATCATGGTCAAATTAATTAAAGCAAGCAATTAACAAAAGCAAGCTGTTTTTATCCTTGTAAAGAAGCTACCTCTCCCTAAGATGGGATTTGAGAACTCAGCTTTGGATGTGAGGAAGGCAAAGTTTTTATAACTCAGGGCTTGGGGGTTTCTGAATAGGGAATTTGGTGGGCAAAATTGACTGGGTTACAGGAACAGAACAGAAGCATATCAAGTTAGGTGTAACCACCCTGACCTCATGAAACAAGACACGATTACAAGGTGGTAGTAAGAACAGGTAGTCGTAACAAGGAAGCCATAACAAGCCTTTTGAAACAAAGGTAGGGTTGCAAAATGGTTATTAACTTTTTAAAACAAAGACATGATTGCCACTCCTGGAACAGGCAGTACAGAGTCATTTGTAGTTAAAGTTACAACTTATTCAAAGCCCAAGCCTTGAGAAACAGGTGTTTACTCATAAGCAGGAAAGAAATCTAGTCTGTCTTTCCCATAAAACAACTTTTAAGCCTAAGATAGAGGCAGACTGGTTCTTCAAGTTCTCTTCTTCGACACTGTGGGACCGTGGCAACAAACTGAGAACTTCAGGCTTGAAAGTCAATGCTCTTACCCATTGAGCCAACTTACTGGCCACTCTCTGTTTTTATAGTAAGGAAAATGTATCTTCCTGAGCCTTTAGGCAGGCATTGCTGATGTAGTGATAGAAATAAACTCTGAAGAATTCTCCATTGAGAAGTCTACATCAAGGAAGAGGTCGCATTGTATCCTACAGCATGCCGTTGGTTTTCAGTGGGATCCAAACACACGGGTATGATTAATTTAATTACTTACTTATATCAGTAAGTATACATTTTGAAATCTTCACAGTTTGAACTTAAATTCAAAAGCATTTAAGAAGATATAAGAAAAGTTATTTATATAAGAAAAAATAAATTAGTATGTACATATACATATATATGAGCATACATATATGCTATTAAAATTATTAAACAATGCTTACAGCCAACTTAGAGAATTAGTGAACTACATTAGGGATAATGTCTTTGACTTAATCCCTTCAAAATTTCCTAATTTTAGCCAAATAAAGATAAATGAATCTCCTGTTCTATATGAGAAGCAAGGCTAGAAGATGAAAAGAGATACAAAAGCAATATTTGGTATGAATAGTACATCATTTTGTGCTATTGGCAAATGATTTAACAGATGCATGTGAACAGAGTCTTTTCAGTGCAGAAAAGGGAGACTTACTATGTTGAAAACTTTAATGAATCCTCCAATTAACTTAAACAGAAATAGCTGTATAATAGTCAAGCAAGTTTACTGGCAATTTTTTTTAAAAAGTTGTTTCTTAGGGATTAGGGAGATGGCTCAGTCATTAATGTGTCTGCTGCATCAGCGTGAGGACCTGAGTTTAGACAAAGTGACGACTTCTCAGAAATGGGCAACAACACAATAGAAATGCTTCAAAGATTGAGAGAAAACCCACAGAAAAGCCAGGCCCTCTACTACGTCTGCACTGGAGTGGGCAGCGACTCAAGATTCCAGAGCTTGACTAGCTATTCTAGGTGACGTGGTAATTACCCGGTTCACGGAGGGACCCTGGCTGAAAAATGAAGTGGAGAGAAATCTAGGAAGACATCTGACATTGGTCTCTGCCTCCCCCTTCCCCATGCAATATCATCGACAAAATGCTTTTATCATTTTGCATTTGTCCTTAGGGAAAAATGCTTAGTCATGCCTTATTTTCATCAATAAAACATTCGAAAGAAGTTGCTTCATTATGGTTTAACTTGTAGACGTTGAACAAGAGACCACTCTACTTTGTATTCTTTGTGCCACACATTCTAGAGCAAGCTGTGTAGAAAACTAGATGACTCTTCAAACTTTCTCAAAAAGTTGAGCCCTTTCCATCTAAGATCTGCTAAATCTTCCAGCCAGCTAATGATGAAACTCATCTCTGGCTTTCTGACTGCTGTGTCCTGTAAAGCTTGAAAACCATGCATTGTAAGTAGTGCTTTGCATATTTAACAGCCAAGAGGAAATCCTGCACCAAGAATGGCTGTCAATCAAACAAGTCCGTCCTGCTCTTTTATAACCAGAAAAATGTTGATTAAAATGAATGTAACTGATAAAAATTAAACAGGGAATACAAAACTGGAAAAACTGAGATCTCCTTAGTATATCTTGTCACAGGTCTTTGAGAAGTAGTTTATTCTAGGCAAGGCATTAGAATAAAAGATATCTTGCTATTCTGTTTACAGGCAGAAATAAATATTGATTACTATTTCTCGAGTGTATTTATCTTAAACCACTTTCCTAGGCTAGCACACGAGATTAAGAGTCTTTTCTGATGCTATCCCAGAGGTTTAGTACATCAACAGTTTCCAGCCATTGTTACTAAGATCTGGGGGGATCTTATTAGGGAAGATGAGAATATAAAGTAGTAATACTCCCAGGCCACCGTTTTACCTTTTTTGCAGTCTTGATAAACCAACATTCTGCTCCAGTTTCTTCCTGCTCTTTGAGATTACCTCCTAGCCCCATAGACACAGGATGTGAGTCAATAGGACAATGGACACCATGCAGATTAAATTATTAGTCTTCCTATTGCCATTCCTAACCTATGAGAATAAATTTGCATAGATTGCAAGGTATAGGCAGAGCACAGGGGAGCCTAAGCCGTTTGCTTACCCAGCAAGGCTTAGGGAGAGACATGGTGGCCTTCTTAGCCGTGAGGTTGTTGCTCGTAGTTCCAAGAACATCAACAGTCCAGGAACAGTTTTCAGTATGTCGGAAACAGTACTAATTTTCCTGAGATGTGTTTGTTTAAACAGCATAGACAAGAAATGCTATTGCACAATATGGAAAATTACTAGCAGCTATTTCTACTGGTGCTTTTGATCCAATTGTAGCTGATGTTAGTCTTCTGCCTTCATTGCCTTCCCTAGAGTTAGGGACAGTGATGTTTTAGGTATCATCCCCCAACACACACACATACACACACACACACTCACACACACTCCTTTGCATGCGTCCTTATTTGGTTTAAAAACATGACATTAGACTTCCAAGTTAATATTTAAACTATCAACCCTCGATCACCAAAAAGTAGAGAAGAGGTATGATGAGGTTTGATAGACAAAGCAAAAGACTCCAAATTTGGGAAATCTGGGCTTCAGAGAAAGACAGACTTCTAATTCTAAATTGCTCTTGACTAACTTGGTTTTCTGGGCTTAGCTGTCAAAAATTTTACTTGATGACCCCACCTGCCCCGCCCCATCGTGTTTCATCTCCACAGCATGCGTATTCACAGAATCAATCTAACCTTAAACTCAGTTCCTAAAGCTCCATTTACAAAGGTAAAAGACGTATTTTAAATGTTCTGACTCCTACAGCTGATAAACTCCTTTAGTGATGTGGCAGGATACAAGATCAACTCCAAAAAATTAGTTGACCTCCTATACACTAAAAATAAGGATGCAGAGAGGAAATTCAGAGAAGCATCACCTTACACGATAGCCACAAATAGCATAAAATATCTTCGCTTAACTCTGACCAAGGAAGTGAAAGATCTATTTGACAAGAACTTTAAGTCTTTGAAGAAAGAAATTGAAAAGGACACCAGAAAATGGAAGGATCTCCCTTGCTCTTGGATTGGGAGGATCAACATAGTAAAAATGGCAATTCTACCAAAAGCAATCTATAGATTCAATGCAATCCCCATCAAAATCCCATCAAAATTCTTCACAGACCTGGAGAAGACAATAGTCAACTTTATATGGAAAAACATAAAACCCAGGATAGCCAAAACAATCTTATACAATAAAGGATCTTCTGGAGGCATTACCATCCCTGACTTCAAACTCTATTGCAGACCTTCAGTATTGAAAACAGCTTGGTATTGGCATAAAAACAGAGAAGTTGACCAATGGAATCGAATAGAAGACCCTGACTTTAACCCACAAACCTATGAACACCTGATTTTCGATAAAGGAGCTAAAAGTATACAATGGAAGAAAAAAAAATCTTCAACAAATGGTGCTTGCTGCATTATTTTAAATATTCAAATAAGTTGTAGTAGAAGATGGGATGAATTGAAGGTTAAAAGAATACAAATAGGTTGCACAAATTTTCTTTTTTATACCTAGGGATCTAAGTTTACCCAGAGGCATATGCACCAAGCCTATCAAATTAGAGTTCATTCATGTCTCAATATAACACAAAAAGTACCATTGTGTGGGTGAAAGTGTGGTACTAGGCATTATTCTCCAATAAGAGATGCCAAGATGGTAAGAAGTGCCCTTCATTCTGTCTTTGAAAATATTTAGGTCAGTGCCTACAAAGTTGGCAGGACAAACAGCCCTGTCTTCATAGGCTAGGACTGGCTCATTAAAAACATTCCATTCCACCCATTTATTCACATGTGTGTGTGAGTGTGTGTGCATGTGTGTGTGTGTGTGTGTGTGCATGTGTGTGTGAGAGAGAGTGTGTGTGTGGAGGTGGGCAGTCAGACGACAGCTGGAGGGAGATGGCTCTTTCCTTCCACCATGTGGGTCCTGGGAGTAGAACTCATGTCTTCAGCTCTGGTGGCAAAAACATTTATCCCCATCTTACTAGCCTGGACTCTTGAATGCCAGGAAAATAATTACTGAGGGTAATAATTCTTATTATTACCAAAGTGAAGACTTTGGCTACCATTTCATTTTCTGACTATTATAATGAGGAACTAGATTAGTTTGTATTGTCACCCCCATCCAATACTTTACACATAGGTTATTCATAATTTGTATATAATATATAATTATGAAATTGTACAGGCTTATTAAAAACAAAATTCAGATAATTGGAACTGTATAAAGTAGAAAAAAGGAGTCCCTATTTTATCTGATAATTCCAATCTAGTATGGATTTTTCATATATTTACCTATATATGTTAATAAATAACATCAACAAAACAAAACAAAATGGTATAACGACACTTGAAACTTGACAAACTTTAACAAAATACTGGAGAAATCATTTCACGCTCACATACATTACCTGATTTTTTTGGTGATTGCAGGTTTTTTTTTTTAATATCGTCATCATTACTAGAACTGTGTGTGTGTGTGTGGTGTGGTTTGTGGTGTATGGTGTGTGGTGCATGTGTGTGTGATGTTTGGTGTATGTGTGGTGGTGGTGTTGTTGGTGGTGTGTGTATGGTGTATGTGTGGTGGTGGTGGTGTGTGTGTGTGGTATATGTGTGTGTGGTGTATC
This sequence comes from Alexandromys fortis, assembly GCF_014885135.2. Classification (NCBI taxonomy): domain Eukaryota; kingdom Metazoa; phylum Chordata; class Mammalia; order Rodentia; family Cricetidae; genus Alexandromys; species Alexandromys fortis. The sequence goes on from NW_026067966.1 coordinate 2,758,011, forward strand.
TCTGTGGTTGTGGTGGTGTGTGTGTATGTGGTGTATGTGTGTGTGATGTGTTGTGTATGTATGGTGGTGGTGTTTGTGTGTTGTATGTGTATGTGTGTGGTGTGTATGTGGTGTATGTATGTGTGTGATGTGTGGTGGTAGTGTGTGTGTTGTGTATGTGTGTGATGTGTGGTGGTAGTGTTTGTGTGTGTGTGGTGTGTGTGTGTGTGTGTGTGTGTTTGGTGTGTATGTGATGAATGTGGAGGTCAGAGGAGAACTTGAAAAAGTTGGTTTTCTCTTACCCTGCGGGTTCTGGAAATCAGCCCTAAGGGAACGACCACCTTTACTTGCTGAGTCGTCTCTCCAGGCCTCATCTGGAGGTTTTCACTATTATAGGTGCAATTATTTACATAGACAGATCTCTAATGAAGTAGTCCTTTTTGCTCCAGTCTTTCCTGTTTTAAAATTACTCATCTGGCTTATTTCCTTACATTTTTTTTAAATTAATTTATTTATTTATTGAAGATTACTGTCTCTTCCCCGCCACTGCCTCTCTTTTCCCTCCCCCTCCCCCAAGCAAGTCCCCCTCCCTCGTCAGCCTAAAGATCAATCAGGGTCCGTGCCCTGTGGGAAGTCCAAGGACCACCCACCTCCATCTAGGTCTAGTAAGGTGAGCATCCAAACTGCCTAGGCTCCCACAAAGCCAGTATGTGCAATAGGATCAAAAACCCATTGCCATTGTTCTTGAGTTCTCAGTAGTCCTCATTGTCCACTATGTTCAGCGAGTCCGGTTTTATCCCAGGCTTTTTCAGACCCAGGCAAGTTGGCCTTGGTGAGTTCC
>NW_026067966.1:2762254-2763290 GCF_014885135.2 Alexandromys fortis
TGCAGAGAAGAAGGTATATTCTTTCCTAATTGGGTGGAGTGTTCTGTAGATGTCTGTTAAGTCCATTTGCTTCATTACCTCCAATAATTCTCTTAATTCTCTATTAGGTTTCTGTCTGATTGACCTGTCCATTGGAGAAAGAGGTGTGTTGAAGTCTCCTACGACTAGTGTGTGAGGTTTGATGTCTGCCTTGAGTTCTAGTAATATTTCTTTTACATAAGTGGGTGCTTTTATATTAGGGGTGTAGATATTCAGGATTGAGACTTCATCCTGATGAATTGTTCCTGTTATTAGTATAAAGTGTCCTTCTCGATCTCTTCTGATTAACTTTAGCTTGAAGTCTGTTTTGTTAGAAATTAGTATGGCCACACCTGCTTTTTTCTTAGGACCATTTGCTTGAAACACCTTTTCCCAACCCTTTACTCTCAGTAGATGCCTGTCTTTGCAGTTGAGATGTGCTTCTTGCAAACAGCAGAATGTTGGACCCTGTTTTCGTATCCAATCTCTTAGCCTGTGCCTTTTTATAGGTGAATTGAGACCATCAATATTAAGTGATATTAATGACCAGTGCTTGTTTACTCCGGTTATTCTTATCATTTTTGGTAGTAGAGTTTGTGTGTCTCCCTTCTTTGAGTTGTACTGGTGAAGGTTCGCTAGACGCCTGAGTTATTGTAGGCAGTGTTGGCAATGTTGGATTCCTTGGGATGCAATTTTCCTTCTATTACTTTCTGTAGGGCTGGATTTGTGGCTATGTATTGTTTAAATTTGTTCTTATCTTGGAATGTCTTGTTTTCTCCATTGATAGTAAACAGTAGCTTGGCTGGGTATAGTAGTTTGGGTTTGCATCCATGGTCTCTTAGTTTTTGAAGAACCTCTATCCAGGACCTTCTGGCTTTCATGGTTTCCATAGAGAAGTCCAGTGTGAGTCTGATAGGTTTACCTTTATAAGTTACTTGGCCTTTTTCCTTTGCAGCTTTTAATATTCTTTCTTTAACCTGTATATTTTGTGTTTTGATTATTATATGGCGAGGGGATG
>NW_026067966.1:2772982-2805583 GCF_014885135.2 Alexandromys fortis
TTTTCTTCCTTGCTTCCATTTCAGTTTTCAATTCTTGAACTGTTTCCATTACCTGTTTGATCGTTTTTTCTTGGTTTCCCAGGGTATCATGTACGTATTTACTCATTTCTTCAAACTTTTTGTTATACTTCTCATCCATTTCTATAAGGGCATTTTTTACATGTTGTTTAAGGGACTCTATTGCTTTCCTAAAGTCAATTTTTTCCTCTTTTTCTGTGTTAGGGTGTTCAAGTCCTTCTGTTGTTAGATCATTGTGTTTTGGTGTTTTCATGTTGTTTTTTAGATTGTTGGGTGAGTTCTTGCCTTGGTGCCTGCCCATCTCCTCCTATCGATGCTATCTAATGGGTCTTTTAAATCAGGATCAGGTTTCCCTGCTGGCCAGGGGCGCTGCTTACAAAATGCCCTCGTTCGGTTTCCTGGTTCCCGCAGAGGGCCAAGATCCCTTTCACCACTCAGAAGGGTCTTCAGGACCCGGACAAGGCTCCCAGTTAACCAGGGACCTTGCCAACCAAAGGCCTACCACTCTGCAGGCCAGCCACCAAAACAGAGAAACTCCCGTTGTCCTCTGTCCCGAGCTCCCGCCCAAACAGGCTAAACTGAGTGGTCCTGTGGCCCCGCGGAAGGGAGGGGGGGTGAAGGAGGCCCCTGGGCGCAAGTTGGGATGGGTCAGGAAAGAGAGGTTGCAGCAGAGGAGGAGCAGCCCCAGCAGAGGGTACCAGTCCTCGCAGACTAACCGGGGGTCAAGGGGGTCAGGGAATGCCCCCACTCTGTTTCCTGTGTCCTGCCGTGGGCCCAGAACACTCTCCCCACTCAGGAGGGTTCTCAGAGACAGTACCTCGCCTATACAAAGCCTACCCCTCTGCAGGCCAGGCCCCAAAAAACCTACTTGATTTAGTTGTAGTGGGGTGATCTGCTCTCAGTGTGGGCTTCACTGTTTCATGCTTGGACTATCCTGCATCCGCCGCTGGGGCCTTTGCGCTGGATTGGGGCCTGCTGGCCAGGTGTCCGCCACCGCTGCTGGGTTGGGGCCTGTGCGCGGGGTCTCTGCTAACGGATTGGGGCCTGCTGGCTGGGTCTCCCTTTCCTTATGTTTCTGAGACCTTTCCCATTGGTTAACTCTGGACCCGGATTCCAACAACTCAGCATCACCAACCTTAGAAAGTCCACTTGCTGTCCTCTCATTTCTGGGTTCTGAGCCACAATTCTAGTTGGCAGAGGAAAAAGGAGATTTGCTAGCTTTGGGGCAGCTAAATATGTCTAACTCTGTTAACTTCTGACATGTTTTTGTAGTCAATTGATTCATTTGAGCCTCGTGTGTATTGGTGAAAAGGGCACGTTTCCTCTAATGTTCAACTTTGGAATGAGGTACAAAGTAACACTAAGCAGTAGGAGGTAATGTCTCAGATTTTAACCATGACATATCACACATGCTCAGCTGTATGTGCAGTATGCATAAAATGCATGCTATGCAATAAAATGGACATGTATGTTCTTACACCCCAAGTTAGAAGATTTGCAGAGCTGCCTGGATTTTGTCTCCTGACCCAGTTCCGTGCACAAGTTGCATTAATGGTTTTTGTGGCTTTATCTGCAGTTTTGTTTCTTAGGTATGCACTTTAAACAATGCTTTTCTTTCATATTTTTGAGTTATATAGAATGAAATCACATAGTGTGCATACTTCTTGGGGCTTTGTTTTTTGTTCCTTATTTGGATCCTGAGATTCATTTTTTTTAAGATTTATTTATTTATAAATAAAACATTCTGCCTTCATGTATGCATGCCAGAAGAAGATGCCAGGTCTTATTACAGATGGTTGTAAGCCACCATGTGGATGTTGGGAATTGAACTTGGGACCTCTGGAAAAGCAACCAGTGCTCTTAACAGCTGAGCCATCTCTCCAGCCCCCTCTGAGATTCATTCTTGCTGGTGCTTGTAGTATATTGATAATTTTGCTAACGTGTTCAGTAACATAAATCTATATCCACTATGATTGGTTTTTATTACTTCTCTTTACTGTGATGGATATCCGCATTGGTCTCAGTTTTTGCTTTAATCACCCAATGCAGCAACGCGTTACACCTTGTCTTCTGTACAGATACGTAAGATTTGTAGTAGACAGTAGCATTCAAATGTGTTTTGGCCTGAGAAGTGTATGTACATATCTGTATATGTCTATGTAGCCCAGTTGTTCTCAAACTCACAATCACCTGCATCAGCTTTTCTTACATTGAGATTATTGGCATTTTGTACCACATATTAGTTGATATACATATACACACATGTATGGGTGAAACATTTTATAAAAGAATCATATTTATATTAGACTATATTGATAAAAATTTTAAAGGTTTATTTTCTATTTTGTGTGTTTGTGAGTGTGACAAATATGTATGTATATGTATGTATACCATAGGAGTACAATGCCTATGGAGCCCAGAAGAGGGAGTCAGATCCCTGGAACTGAAGTTACAGATGGTTGTGAGTTGCCATGCAGTTCCTGGGGACCAAACTTCCGTCCTCTGCAAGAGCAGCAAGTGCTCTTAATTACTGAACTACCTCACTAGCCCTACATTCTAATATTTTATTCAAGTCTTTCAAAATCATTTTTATCAAAATTTTAATATATTTTTTCCCTCACCCAACTTCTCCCATATCCTTTCCACCTCCAATTTCATGTTTTTTTTTCTCTCTAAAAAGAAGAAAAGAAAAATTAAAATAAACTAAACCAAACCAATATTACAAAAGATATCAAAACAAAAAGTGTGCAAAATGCATGAAACCCGTTTTGTGTTGGGCAGTTCCTCCTGAGCATGGAGCTGCCCTAAGTGTGGTTAATACACTCAGTGACACTCCAATGGAGAAAACCTGTTTAGGAGTGGGATTTGGGGTCCACTTCTCCTTCTCGGGGGTGGGATTTTGTGTGGTTTGAACCTACGCAGGTCTTGTGAGTTTCCTTCGAGTCATATACCACTTCTGGCTCTTGCCACCTTCCTGCCTCCTCTTCCACATTGATTCCTGAGTCTTGAGAGTAGGAGTTTATTTAATTTTATCTAATTGTTAATAAAGGTATCACAACTCACAAACCAGGAGTGGTACTACTGTGTGTACAGGGTTAAATTTGTTGCATTAAAAACCCTTAGTGTTTTCTCATATTCTCTACTCAACCATTATCGGTTCCTGGAAGCTTTTCCCACTTATTAGTACTAGGCTTTCAAGTCTTGCCAGTCTTCTATGTGTGACTTCTGGTCTCTGGTGTGTATGATTAACACTCCTTAAAGTCGAGTGCTCTTTCATGTACCCCTAGCCTTTCACGCATCTCTCTCACTGACCTTTGTGGGTGTGACTGTCTTTTAGTTGATTGGATTGTCTTTTTATTTTGACTCCTAGATATACCTAACATACTCTGGGTGCTGGACCTTCACTTCTTGGTCAATTCATAGACTGTTTTCATATTTTTAAGTGGCATTATTTGGTGAACAAAAACTTCATAATTTTGATATGGATTAATTTTCAGTCTTCTTTAAGATTGATATGTCTAAAAAATATTTATTTTTATTTTTTTGTTTGTGTGCCTATGTGTGTGTCTGTGTGAGAGCCTGAGGCATGTGTCCGGGTGCCAGCAGAAGCCAGAAGAAGGTGTCAGGTCTGCTAGAGCTAGGGTTAAGGTGGTAGGTGCAGGGGACTGAACTATTGTCCGCTGGATGAGCAGTAAGCACTCTTAACCAGGGACTCATCTCTCTGTTCCCAAATTTGATGTCTTCCTTAGAAAATCTCTTTCTACTTAGAGGTCATGAAGATTATTGTAATGAGATCTCTGAAAAAATTTGAATATTTCACTTTATAAATCTTTAGTCAACCTGTTGGTATTAGAATTTTTTTTATTTATTTTTTGTATCCCAGGGTGGCCTTGAGCTTGCTAAGGATGGCTTTGAACTCCTGATCCTCTGGTATCTGCCTCCAAAGTTCAAGCATTGCAAGTATGTGACCCCGTGCAGTTTATGCAGTCCTGGGGTGGGGTCCAGAGCCTCATACATGCTAGATGAGCACTCTGCCAGCTGAGATTCACACTCAGTCTCTCGCTTTTATAGGATTTGAGGGAGAAGCTAAAGTTAATTTTTTCCACATGAATATAGTCAGTCATTTTAGGGCCACTTCCTGTACAGCCTCTTGTTCACTTCTACAGGGCCAACCTTGATGAAGAATCTGTACGGGCATGTTTCTGGGTGACTGTTCTGTTCCGTCTGTTTGTCTATCTGTGAATTAATACGGGCTGTCTTAATTATACAGCTTTCCAATAAGCTTTGAAATCGACGGGGCAACTTTCTTCAACTTGCTTTTCCTTAGTAATATTTTAATCTTGGTCTTAAATACTTCTCTATAAAGTTTAAGAATGACCTTAACTATTTCCTCAAAATAACTTTTGGAAATATTAATCAAAGTCTCAAAGTTTCATCAAAGTCCTTGGTTAACTCATGAAGAGTGATTTATTTTGTATAAAGGATTTTCCTACCCAAGAAAGTGACCTGCCCTTCCATTTCATTTGGGCTAAACTTCAACATGTCTTAATGTATTTCATAATTTTTCTTAGTGAGCTTTCCATCCTGTTGAATGTATTTATGATTCAATATATGTGCTGTTGATTTGTTACATAAAAATGCAATATATTTAAAATTTTTTTAAATTTATTTATTTATTTATTTATTTATTTATTAAAGATTTCTGTCTCTTCCCCACCGCCGCCTCCCATTTCCCTCCCCCTCCCCCAATCAAGTCCCCCTCCCTTGTCAGCCCAAAAAGCAATCAGGGTTCTCTGCCCTGTGGGAAGTCCAAGGACCACCCACCTCTATCCAGGTCTAGTAAGGTGAGCATCCACGAAACTGCCTAGGCTCCCACGAAACCAATAGGTCCAGTAGAATCAAAAACCCGTTGCCATTGTTCTTGAGGTCTCAGTAGTCCTCCTTGACCGCTATGTTCAGCGAGACCGGTTTTGACCCAGGCTTTTTCAGACCCAGGCCAGCTGGCCAGACCCAAAAAGAGGAACATGGGATGTTCTCAATCATATTTGGTTTCTAGCCATAAATAAAGGACATTGAACCTATAATTCGGGTTCTTAGAGAAGCTAAATAAGAAGGAGAACCCAAAGAAAATCATATAGGCATCCTCCTGAATATTAAACTTCATCAGGAGATGAAAGGAGACAGAGACAGAGACCCACATTGGAGCACCGGACTGAAATCTCAAGGTCCAAATCAGGAGCAGAAGGAGAGAGAGCACAAGCAAGGAACTCAGGACCGCGAGGGGTGCACCCATACACTGAGACAATGGGGATGTTCTATTAAAATTTTTGTTTTTATGTGTACAACTTCTCTAGAGTTTCTGTCAGTTTTGATATTCAGTCAGTAACTCACTTGAGTTTTATACAGACAAGAGCATATCATCCATAAATAATGATACTGTTCTTCATGTTTGACTTTGTATTTCTCTTTTGTTTCTTTATTGTATTGTCTTGGCAAGGATCTCAAATAGAATTTCAAATAAACATGATGACAATTCGGTTCTTGTTTCATTCCTGATTTAGAGGCAAAGCTCTCAAGGATTTATCACAAGCCTGAGCACTCTTGTGTGACCTTTGCTTTGTTTGAAGACACTGTTTTGTGCTGGAAAACTTCTGAGTCCTTGCAGACTCCTTTTCTCCTGGTGTTGTGACTGCATGGTCAATTGTCTGGCCACACGTGTGGCTTCTTTGAGATTCCATTGGTTCTTGCTAGGCTTAGTTAGTGAGGATTACTGTCAGGAAAGGGAGGAGGCCCGAGAGAGGGAGAGGAGCTGCACTCTGAGGTCTTCTTCTGCCTCTTTGCTATGCACCTTTTCCCAGACAGTTGTACCCATAGGCAGACCGTCCAGCTCTCTCTCTTTCTCTGCTTTCCCCTCATAACTTTTAATCGTCATTTTACCTTCACTCTACTGTGTTCAGTGTTACTCTTGATGTATTTAAATCTGTTGAGACCCAGCTTACGGCCAATTTTATGTAATTATTATATCTGTTTAAAAACTGTCTTCTGTCTGCATGTGGTGGCATGCATCTGTAATCTCAGCACTTGGTGTGGCTGAACAAGAGGACTGTGAGCCAACCTGGCTAAGAACCTGTCTGAAATGCAAAGCAAAATAAACAACAGCAACAATAACAAAACTAAACTAAAAAAATTCTATTTTTTTTTCCATTTTTGGATGCAACGCTCATTGGGCTGAGATAATTTCTTGAAGAGCTGCTATGTGTCAAGTAGGTGATGTGAACATGTCAGGTCTCCTGGCTAGGGTGCAGTTTAGTGAGAGAGGGTGTGCTTAGCCTTAAGGCTGGGGTTCAAGCCTCAGAACCAAAAGAAAAAATAATCTGCTTCTGGGAGAATACGAGAGATATGAAAAAACAAAACGAAAAAGAAGACCATTTCAGATAGGCGAGGGTAAGCAGGAAAGATAAAAGAGAAGAGGGAAGATGTACTGAGACCATCTTGAATGTGCCTGGTCAAAGCTGTCTTCACTGAAGCTAAAAGTAAGAGGACAAACCAGGTAGAGCTGTGCATAGCACTGACAATTCTCATTTTCCATCCTTTACCTTCGTTGTATTGATTTCAATTAGCTGTGAATTCCCAATATTTCTTCTGCAGTGTTTGTGGCCACACCTCCCAGAACACGCCCCATCTTACCCTTCCACATATTTCCTAAAACCTTTGGAAATTTCTAGAAGTTCCTGAAAAAGCTTTCACCACTGTTTGTATTTTCTCCATTAGCCTGAAAACGTGTTTTGCTTTTCTAAAGAGACCACATTTAAGACAAATTGGAAAGTGTCTCTTCATTAGACAGCCCCCACTCCGGCATTGTTGTAGCATTATTGTTTTCACTGACTGTTTATGGCAAATTCCAGTTGAAGTTACAAATCTTTTTACTAACCACACTTATGAACATTTTCATTCCAAGAAAAACACCCCCTCGGAGCTTCTTTTTATGATGCTTGTTTGCTTTGTGGTTTTGTTTTTTATTTTGGAGACAAGACTCCCACTATGTATCTTAGACTGCCCTAGAACTCAGTACATAGCTCAGGTGGACTTTCAACGTGAGATCCTCCTGTGTCAGGCACACACCACCAGTTTCTCACTACCAAAGAAACCAATGTATAACTGATACAGGTACAACTACAGTTATAATATTTAATTTGATGAAAGTTTTCTCACAAAAGGTTTAATGAGTCTGAAACAACTTAATTTTAATGCTTAATTTGAATTTTCTAGGTAAAGTCTAAATCTCATGGTTGACCAAAAAAGTACATTATCTCTGATAATGAGTCAAATTCCCTAAGTAGTTGGGTATAAGCAGATAGCTTATTTCTGAGCCTTAGTTTACCAATAAAAACCACGTTGATGCACTGGTTTATTTTCCTTTCACAACTCTTAGAGTTTTCTCATCAAGACCCAAGAGAAACAAGAATGACATTAAATTCTTTTATTCATTTTAGGGAGAAACTTCCTCTGTCTCTCTCTCTTTGTTTCTCTTTGAGACAAAGTCTCACTCTCTAGCATAGGCTGATCTTGAACTTGTGATTATCTGTCTCAGCCTTCCAAGTACCTAGGATTATGGGATTAGAGGCCTGGTCCATTAATTTTGGGAATTAGTTTTATTTTGGAGAATATTTAGAAGATAATTTTTTAAATTCTCTATAGAGAAGCGGGCAAGATAAATACACAAATACAAACATATTTGTGAATATGTCTGCATACTATCTGTCTATCTGTCATCTATCTATCTATCTATCTATTATCTATCTATCTATCTATCTATCTATCTATCTATCTATCTATCTGTCATCTATCTAATCTATCTGCACTTTACCTAGGTCTGGGGGAGAACAAAGAAACAAGAGAATATGGTTAAAAGTTAAGGTCACGTTTGAACTGGTAAGAATACACAAATGGTTATCTAAGGAGACTGTTTAATACCCGATTTAAAATCTTGGGCTGGATAAACGGCTCAGTGACTGAGAGCATGTACTGCTTTTTCAGAAGATCCAGGTTTGGTTCTGAGCACCGTATCAGGCTGTAACTCCAGCTCCAGGGGATCCGACATCTCTGACCTCTGCAAACACCTGCATTTGTGTCCACTTATTTCCACACAGACACTCACACATGCACATAATTAAAGATGATCACACACGCACAAACATACGTGTGTGTGTTTGTGAACATGTGTGGTTGCACATTCCCATAATCCCAGTACTGAAACAGGAGGATTACAAGTTGAAGGCCAACCTGGTCTATACAGACCCTTCCTTGAAAAAAGCTCTTTGTGACTCTCTATATAAATACCCACCACTTTGCAAATGTTCAGGATCTTATAGTAATTTTAAGTTAACAATGAGTTTTTAATGCAAACAAAATAAACTTTATGGCAAATATTTTATGTGGCTAATTAATGAACACAGGAATTCACACGATATTCAGACATTTCAAGTGAGCATTTGAAAAGCAGCCGTGAAATCAAGAATGCTTACATGAATGAATTTGCTAACTGATGTGATATGGTAACATTTTATGTTTATTTTCAGTGTTTCCACAAGTTGGAAATGAATTGTGTTTTTACTGGCAAAATTCTTTTGTGTGGCTTTGGACAAGAACTCTTTGTTTTCTCTCTTTGCTTTCTACACTCTCTAGAGAGCTGTAAAGTGGCCAAGATGAGAGAAAGGTCCACATCCACGAAAGCCAGCTGGTCCCAGAAGCCCACTAGACCACGCCCTGACCTTCCATGAAAGGACACACAGCAATCTCATTGGCTCATTCCCAGCGCATATGTTTTGTTTGGCAGGAGAGACAATGGGCACACAGAGTTATATGGCCATTGTAAAAGAGGATTGAAATAGCTTTCTGAGCTGACGGGTCAGGCAGAGTGATGTGAGGACCCACAGGGCAATCCAGTTCAGTGGAAGCCATCGCTTTACTGTTGAGCAACTGTGGAGGAGGGCGCTGGACAGCCTGCCAGGTGTGAATAGTACCCATGCGATCTCACTCATATTTTGAAAAGCAAGGAGACCACAGACACACTGTATTAGTTCTAAATAGAGTCCACCAAGAGTGGAGAGTTTTTCTTCTTCCACTATCTTAGATAAAGGACTTTTAGAAAATAAAAATACTCCCAATTTGTCCACGGACAGTAACTCTTCCAACTAAAGAGCAAGTCCAGTACCTTTCCAAATGCCCATCTAGCACTTGTGACATCTCCCAAGACTGACTTGATTACTATGGGAAACTAGGAGCTGTAAAAAGGTTGACTTGCTTCTGCAGTGGCTTTTGAGTGTTGCTCTCACAGTGGACAAGAATTCTTCTGCACAGTTTTGTCTCTTATGACAAAACTGCAGTACCTGCAGAGGCCAGAAGAGAGCATCATCTCCCCTGAAACTGGAGCCACCCTGTAGGTGCTAGGAACTGAACTTGGATCCCCTGCAAGAGCAGCCAGTGTTTTTAAATACTGAGCCATCTCTCCAGCACCCCTACTGGGTACTTTTTAGATAGTCAAGCAGTAAAAGCAAAATAAAGTTAAGACTTCTGACACTATAGCCAGATTCTCTGACTTGAAGCTGAATTTTGCCTATCACAGTCACATGGCTTTAGGTAATTAGCTGAAAACTTTGCTGTAGTTTCCCTAGCTGTAAAAGATGGAGAACAGTTAGATCGTTCTCATGGAGCCAAAGTGAGAATGGAACAGATGTCAAACACGCCTAACAGATGTTAGGTAGTATCCACATCACCTTTGGCTGTCAATGGTCAGTTTAGTCTGAAAAACAAGGACTGAAGAAGTGTTTTCATAAGTAGCAGCTTTCAGCTCTGCTCAAATACATATATGTATATGTACACACACACATATATGATAGGTGTATATCAAATCTCAATATAGGCATAGGTGGCCTCATCAGTGGTAGGGATTTCACAGAAGAATTGCTGGACAGGGAAGCTCAGGAGATGGCTGCACAAACAGATGGATGTGAGTTCAATCCTTAGAGTCCTCCTAAAGCTGGGTGTGGGGGCACACATTGTAATTCCAACTCTACTACAGTGGGATTGTGGGTGGTTCTGGCTCCAGGGCCAGCTAGCCTGATTTGCACATTGCAAGCAGTTCCTCTCCTTGTCCTTTGCGGGGAATGTTTGCTGAAAATGAAAACTTTTTCTAATTTCTATATGACACAATTTCATTGGGTTTCATTGTGTGTGTGTGTGTGTGTGTGTGTGTGTGTGTGTGTGCGCGTGTGTGAATGCTAGGTCAAGTTCAACTTTAGGAAGTTTGTATATTTCAACAAATATCTGTGAAATGGTCTACAGAGGAATTTTTAAATTGCAAGTTTTTGAACCAATTTTACGTGATCTTACTATGCATTTTTTCCATAATATTGTGAGCCACTTGGGGAATAAGAATAATTGTAATTTTTAGTTAGTCTGGGGTTTGCACGTTTGTGATGGCACCTAACATATGGCACTAATGATTTACATCTATTGAACATCTATATCATAGTCACTCGTTATATTAATTTAATAACAGTAATGTTAATACTATAAAATATATTTAATGCGGGTATGGCTATAGGCATTTAAAGCACATTACAGCCTTTGATTATTGCAATACCATGCAAGTGGGTTTATTATTGCCATTTCGAAGGACAGAACTAGCCTCAGAGATGTAGGGTCGAAATAGAAAGTGCTGAGCCAAATTTGAATGACATCTGTCAGAACCTACCAAGTCTAGTATTAGTCTTTCTTGAGTTCTATACTCAGTAAATGTTGGATGAATGAAAGGCACATTTTAGAATATTTATAAATAATATTCAAAATAGTATGCAAATTGCTTGGTCTACATGTAGTCTTAAGGAAATACTGAGGCTTCTAACTTTGAGGAACTTTGACTGTCTTCTGTTGGTACAGGAACGGACACCTTGGTGTTGTAATCTACGAATGGACGTGCGCCAGTAATTCTGGAACAGCTTGTTCCTTCAACACTCCCCTCCCCCGCCCCCATACACTGAATTGACTCCTTATGTCCGCTGAGGTACAGTCTCACTGAGGGCACCTCCTTCCTTGAGCACTGCTTTGGCAATCTCTTATCAGCTGACGTCATTTTGAGTATGATCTTGGATTTTAAGGTGTAGTGGGTCAAAGGTCATTTTCTGATTGGTTAACCCACTTCCTTTCTTTCCTCCTCCTCCTCCTCCTCCTCCTTCTTTATCACCATCATTATTTTAGATTATCCTGTCATTTTTTTGAGATTCATCCCAAATCAAAACTATAATGGAGCCTCTTTTTCATGTTTAAAAACAACAATTTTATTTCTTTTTCTCCTCCCTTACTTAAAGCTTCAAGTAGAAGAAATAAGACCCTGTTCTCACCTGTTGAGAAGGTGTGGAGACTTCCTCCACTTAGGCCATTTTGATCTAAAGTTCTAGCTCTTACATGTAAGCAGCAACTAGAAACAGTCCCATGCTTCCTGTCATAGTCCTGGGTTGCTGGTTCACACGTGGGTCAATCAAAGCCACACTACAGAAGGAGATGCTTTCCTCATGGGGGTTAATTGTGTTTTTATTTACTTATTTATTTATTTTTGGAGAAAACTAGTGTTTGCTGTAGTGGGATGTTTGCCTTTAGTAACCTGAGAGGAAGTGAGCCATGACATCCACTGCATCAGCTTCTTGGCTGCTTCTGAAGATCACCAACTCCTCCTCAAGGCCTGAAAATTCCAAGACAGCATTTGACTGAAGACCATAGTGTTAGTTCTGTCCAATGCAAGAAAAGTAGCTGTTTTCTTCCAGGAATGGGATAGCTTTGAGAGTTGAGAGTATTGGGATTCCAGGTGTGTGGGTTACAAACTGATTGCAGGAGGGATTTCAGACATGAGCCACTGTTGAGGATAAGCGAGGTCACCGTCCTTTACCAATCCACGGAAGCACAGACTCATCATGATTGGTCTTTCCCTCTCCTCCCCCAGCTACCCCCCTCCTTTGTCTACTAACCCACAGGGAACTGCCAAGGCGGTTCTCCTAAGAGGAGGGCAAGCAGAAGGCCTGTTGCCCAGCAGACTACCTCCTGAGCATGCGTGCCACCAACAAGACATTTCCTCTTGTGAGTTCACGTTGAGAGAGACACACCAGGACCACGGAGCAAAGTGAGGGATCCCGGCCTTGCAGCTGCACTCAGCTTTTCTACACGAGTCAGTCTTTTTCACAGTCCTCAGCCACACTCTATCAGCTGCCAGCTTGCTTCCACTTGTCCAGCCTCAGAATGAGCTCCCAAGACCTCTCCATCCCCAGTCTTAACCGGTAAGGTCCTTCTAGTCTCTGTCCAAATGCTGCCTTCTTCATGAAGACAACACTTACCTTCTCCTAAAAGCTGCTTAGCTGATCCTTAGGTGAAACTCTTTTGATGTGTTTTGTAGTTACCACCTTCTTGCCATAGTCTATGATTCATTTAAGTGATATTTCTATTAGATGAAACTTTTATTTAAAACAACAATTTCCCAACTCGCAGAGCAGAGGATCTTTGAGCTTTTAAGTATCTCAGGAAAGATTTAAACATGTCCTGCCTGTTCCCCCTCCCCAGCACGGTCTCAAACTGTATGAGAGTCTGTGGAGAAAACACATCAGACACACTCCTTCAGCAATTCAGACAGAAGAGGATCTTATAAATAAGACTGGCAGCCGGTTCCACTCCTTACCTCACTGACTGCCAGGAAATGTGACTGCCCTCACTGGCCAGGCAGCACCTCCTCCCTCCCTTACCCCTCCCAGTTTGTCTTCCTGAAGCCTTTCCCTGGGAAAAGGAAGGAGAAATCCATTAGCACAGAACACAGAAATGAGTTACATATGGTTTGTACAGAAAAGAATATTTTACGTATAGCTAGAGGGAATTGACCCTTTTCTCTGCCTCTCACTCTTGGAGCAACAGGGGATGGCTAACAAAGGAGATGAAAGAGATGTCACTAAGTGCCACATACCAATAATTAGACAAAAATTAGATATTTGTCTTTATTTCTGTAGTTTTACTTCGCCCTATTTTTTTTTTACAAGTTTTAAGCCAGAAGTGTGGTGCTTTATCCTTTGGAAAAAGGAATTTTAGAATGAAAATGATCCTATCCAATACACTTATCTTTTTTTAAAAAATATTTATTTATTTATTAAAGATTTCTGTCTCTTCCCCACCGCCGCCTCCCATTTCCCTCCTCCTCCCCCAATCAAGTCCCCCTCCCTCGTCAGCCCAAAGAGCCATTAGGGTTCCCTGCCCTGTGGGAAGTCCAAGGACCACCCACCTCCATCCAGGTCTAGTAAGGTGAGCATCCAAACTGCCTAGGCTCCCACAAAGCCAATACATGCAGCAGGATCAAAAACCCATTGCCATTGTTCTTGAATTCTCAGTAGTCCTCATTGTCCGCTATGTTCAGCAAGACCATTATCTGCCCTTACTATCTTGAAAGCC
This sequence comes from Alexandromys fortis, assembly GCF_014885135.2. Taxonomy (NCBI): domain Eukaryota; kingdom Metazoa; phylum Chordata; class Mammalia; order Rodentia; family Cricetidae; genus Alexandromys; species Alexandromys fortis. The sequence goes on from NW_026067966.1 coordinate 2,786,483, forward strand.
TTCCACTCTTTGTTTATTCCCTGTCTTGGATATTGCCATTATCAGTGACTTTCTCTAGAACTAGAGGGCTACCCCTGTTCTCCTCAGCTTGACTCCCACACTTTCAGTTTCTCCCACGTGTCGAACCTGCCTCTCACGAGTCCGTATCTCTCCACCAGTTTGCAGTTTCGCCCAGTTGCCCAGCGCATTGGAAATCTATAGAGGAAGAAAAAGGGATAGGAAAGAGAAAGCCGAAGAGGTCATGTCATTAGCCTAAGATCCCAGGTTCTCAGGTAAATAAGGACAAAGAGGAGGAAAATGACATTTTGTGTCAGTCTTCCACACCTTACCTTCAAATCTAGAATCGTATTTGACCATCTGTGGACCGTCTGAGCGCGTCCATCTGTCAGCCTCAAAAGACTCCAGTCATACTTTGTCCAGATCAGCAGAGAAGACTCCTATTCTGGGTACCAAAAGCAAAGGACCGGAAACAAGTCATCTGGAAGACGAACTACGACATTTTAAATATGATGGGGTGAGACGGAATGGTACTTCTAAATACATTGTTCCCCGGAAAGTAGCTGGTGTAGTTAGGCCGAGCAACACCCATTACAGATTTCCAGGCCTTCAAGGATGGTGGTTTGTGGTTTTGGTTGTATGAGATGTATCTATGACTCACGATGAGACAAAGGCTGGTATTGTCCAACCTTACCCCACAAAGTGATGGTAGGCTTGTTGACCAGCTGGCCTTTAGCTTAGTGTAGGACACAAACCCATTCATCAAGCAATAATCACAGTGAGGACCATGTCATAAAGATTTGGAAGGGTTAATGTCAATCCTAGCCTGGCCAGTTATTCTCAAAGTACCATATGTAGGGAAGCTGTCTCAAAGAAACATTTAGATACCTACAAAACATGACACTGGCTCTTACATTCATGCTGGATATTGGCTTCATTTCCAAAATTTCTAGTATTTGCATTTGTCAAACCAGAGGACAAGAGGACATTATGATTAAAATGTAAAAAGGTTTCTATGTTTTAAAAAATTTTATATAAGACCACTATGTTCTATTGATGCGAAATTATGTTGTACAGGTAAAGCATGAAGACTATTTTCCCAGATAGCCTATTCTTGTTAAATTTGCCGTTAAAGATAAAATCCCACTGGGGATGTTGACACATGGCTATAATCCTAGAACTCAGGAGGCTGAAGCAGGAAGATCACAAACTTAAGATCAATTTGGTCTACATAGCAAAGCTCTATATCAAAATAATAAGTAATAAACAAAATTAAAATTCCTGTTTAGAAAAGAATTAATTAAATGCTTTTTAAGGTGTACCTGTATGTATATATATATATGTGTGTGTATATATATATGTGTGTGTGTGTGTATACATATACATATGTGTGTGCATACACATATGCACATATGGGGTGAGGTGGGAGGGAGGAAAAAAGGGAAGGAGGGAAGAAAGAAGAGAAAGAAAGAGGGGGATAGAGAGAAAGAGAGATGGACAGGGAGACAGGCAGGCAGATACAGAGAGAAGCAGTAGTGAAAGGAGACAGAAAAGCGGGAGAAGTGAGGACAGTGTGTCTGTGACACCTGCCACCACATCGATTCTTAGGGTTGATGTGGTCTGGGGGTTGTGGGAGGCTGGGTGTATGTCCACTTCGTCACCTGCCCCAGTGTCTCCTTGTGCAAAGCCGTGCACGCGATGGGAGGGGATGACATTCTTGCAGCGAGGAGGACCATTCTTTAGTCAAGGGTATACAGGTGCTCTCTGCAAGAACCTCTAGAGATGACACATGCAAAGGAAGCCTGGATACTCTGTGATTGTCTTCAGTAGCCTAGAAAGAAGCAATACATGTATTTCAAATGACTTTATTAATTATCATCTTATAATTCTGTTTTACTCTTAGCTTTACTATCAACATTATTCTTTGCCTGTTTTAAGTATTATTATAGCTATGTATTTTCAGGAGAAAAGATTACATACATGATTTAGTACTATCTAAGGTGGCAGGCATTGACTAACTATCCCAGGACAGATTACTCTATTCTGTGTTCCCCTAAAGAGGCAGAAGCACGTCCGTATGATCAACCATTTCTTTTTAAGGTGTTAAGGGTTGAATTTGTCCAAGTGTTTTTGTGATCTAGAATCAAATTCTGTCTCTCTCTTCCAGACTTTTTGGTCATGGTATTTATGTAGTCATGTGTTGACTATATGTAAAATATAATAATTGAACTTGATAGCACCTGTCAATCCATCAATCTCTAATATGCTTTATTCTTCATCCACAGGTTAAGCATGATTGTTTTAATTCTTCATTTGAATAAATAGAAGGTTAAATAATTTGTATGCATGATTACTTTTTCCAATTTGTAATTCAGTCAACAGTTTTTGTATAGAATTAAAGGAGTAATTTTTAAAAGATTTGGAAGTCCTGTTAGGGCAATTTGTGAACTGAAAAATATTCCTGGTCTAATAAAGACTCTCTAGTATTTCATACCATCCAAGAATTTTTCCATTTTGGCATTTTGTTATACACAGGTCCTATATGAACTTTCAAATCAACTTTTAAAACTTGAATATGAGTAGCTGACCAACAACTATCAAGATAACTACAAGGTGTGTGTGTGTGTGTGTGTGTGTGTGTGTGTGTGTGTGTGCAAATGAAAAAAGTTCTAGGGAGAAAAGTCCCAAAAAGATAAACCATTAGAAGAGTGTCCAGATCTATTGCTGCTAGATTAAGAAAGAAGGAATCCACATTTTACCAAAAGCGAAGTGCTGGTTACACAATTGTTCCTATCAAAATCAGAAGAATATTGCAGTTAATCCCCCACACTTAGGTGTTATATTATGCAACACATTGAAAATCTATACAAGTAAGGTTCAAGGGAGGGTCATAGGATAAAAATGGCAGGGATAATAAAAATGTCTTGGAAAGAAATGCCTAGACTATCAGGGCTACTACTATTTCTAAAGAGAGCTACAATAAAGTCTAATGTTTAAACATGAATCTGTGTAGAGAAACCTTTATGAAGAAGTCCCTTAAGTAACTTTCACCCTTTACCCCTTTAAAATATAGATGAATTCTAATTTTGAAATAGCAAAATTGCAAAACTTTCTTATAGTTAGTTCAGTTTTCATAGGGATGCTTTCCTGGGGACCATTCTAAGATGAACAGAATTCCCAGTTTGTTCTCTCCCTCTCCACCAGGAAAACTACTCTCCTGTCAGGTCAGGTGCACTTGCAGCCTGGAAGATGCAGAAAGCCTCAGAATTCCTTCCCAGGCACGTTCATCCTTCTTTGAACTGGAATGGGAAGGCTCCAGAAAGCATATAATATTGAGGTTTGTGCTATTTTTCTTTATATGTGTGTGTGTGAGAGAGAGGGGGGGAGGGAGGGAGGGAGGGAGGGAGAGAGAGAGAGAATGAACATTTCCAGTAGTACTTGTTTGATTGCTGGGGGTATTGTTTGCTTGCTTTCATTTTTGTTTACTGAGAAACAGCCTTGCTAAGTAGGAACTCAAAACCTCCACCCCAGCCCTATCCCAACCCCCACCCCACCCCAACTCCGGAGTGCTGGAATATAGACTTGTGACACAGGACTCTGTGTAATGGCTGAGGGTTTTGTTTATTGTCTGGAAGATGAACATTGAGATACCCTTTATCTTCTGGACAAGTGAAAATTTTTTCTTCTGTGGGTATCAGTTAAATCTTCACCAAGTCACTTTGATATTCATTTGTTTTGGAGGGGGGATCCCTTGGAGTAGTTTTTTTTTTTTTTTCATTGTGAGAATTTTGGTTTCGGTCTGGCCTTTCCTCGCCTGAAATGCCCATTCCTGAAGGACCCTAAAACCCCCCTTTTTTCCCCCACAAAGAACGTAAATGATTAGCACAGAATCCACAGAATAACAGAAGCAGAGAATTGAATTCACTACTTCTGAGACATCCGAGGGAACTGCTCTTAACTTCCTGGGGAATTGAGTTAGAATTAAATCAAAATGCATGTTTTTCCCCTATATGGTCATTCATTAGATTTGTCTGATTCATGATTCAATTTTGTAGTTCAAGTTTTCATACTTATTTTATTTTGAATATGGGATAAAACAGAAAAGTAAATAAAAATCTCTGTTCAGAAACACCTCCCTGTGTATGTTCATATAAACAATAATTGTTCTTGTGTTTCTGGATTATCTTTCCATATTTCTTTCTGCAAAAATTTCTCTGTGTTTGTGTTTATTATATATATATGTATTTTTAAAATTTATATAAAATGTAGTCTGATGTACTCAATATATAAATTATATATGACATGGGTTAAACATGCTTTGCACTCCAGAATACAACAATAACAGTGCTTTGTAGAAAGAATTCTTTCCCTTCCTTCTTCCTTCCCTCCCTCCTTTCGTTCTTCCTTCTTTCCCTCCTTCCTTTTTTACTTTCCTTTTACATTTATTTATTACTCGTATGGGAAGGCACACGTGCGAGGCACACATGCGAGGCACACATGCCGAGGCCAGAGGAAAGCTTGCAGAGACACTTCTCTCTCTTCACCACGTGACTTCTGTGAGGAAAGCACCTTTACCCAGAGAGCCATCTCCTCAGCCATGTAGAGAGACTTACACAAGCCATACATGCAGGCAAAGCACTCACACATAAAACAAATCTAAAGATTTTTAATATGGAGAACAATAAAGAAGAGATTTGGTGTTGGACTTCAGCCTTCACATGAGCACCCACACATATGTACACACGTATGAACATAAACATACATCATACGCACAGAATAAAACATATTGAAGAAACACACTGGAAAGGATTAGAGGAAACCAGAGTTGGTAGAAACAGCACAGAATACCACAAAAACTCAGTCTTGACTACTATAGTTTCTCAGGAACATGAAACCCGTGTCAGAATTGGATCCTTTGATGGAATCTAGGTATGTTACATTTGACTGGAGGAAGCAGGCTTGTTAGAAGTGAGAGCTACTAGAAAAAAAATCACAGCTTCAGAAGCTGTAATTGGAAAAATAGGATGTTCTGAAGAAATCCAATAGAATAATCATTGCTTCAGAGCAATATTTAAGTTGGAAAGAATCAATCTCAATAGAAGTAATTATCAGTTACATTACAGATAAAAATGAAAAAAAGATGAAATATGCTGTATAGAAAATTGATCAAAGAATCAAATTTACTAAATGGAATAAAACTACAAAAGAAATTTATTGTTTCTTTTTAAAGCACAGAGCTTATATTTCCCAAGGGAAAATTTATTGATGGATCTGGCTTATTCCCTCCCAACAGGCAAACTGCCATCAAATAAGTGAAGCCAACTTGAGATTTTTTTTTTGAGACAGGGTTTCCCTGTAGCTTTGGAGCCTGCCCTGAAACTAGCTCTTGTAGCCCAGGCTGGCCTCGAACTCACAGAGATCCATCTGCCTCTGCCTCTGGAATGCTGGCATTAAAGAAGTGGGCCCTGCCTGACCAACTTGAGGATTTTATTGTCTTCCCAGGGGGGAAGTGAAGCATCCCTCTGGTGGTGAAGTATTCACTAACATCCCCTGGCTTCATGAGCAGGGCTTTCTTCTTCACGTCTGAGCAGAGCACAGTTTTCTTCATAATTTCAGCCTCTTTCTGGAGAAGTGACTTCACCTGCCTCCTGCAGTCAGGCACCCTGCTTCCTGTCCTCGCACCCCTTTCTCTGGGTCCTTCCTGTGCTTATGGATGAGTGCCCTTGGCACTTGCCTCATTTCTTAAAGTCAAGAATGTCAGCCTTGTGGACCCGAGGGCTGTTGACAAGGAGAACCAGAAAATACTTAGAATGTTTAACGAGGACCAAAATATTTTCTGGGGCATATGGTACTGTTGCAATAAACCACGATGTGATACCCTCGGCTCCTTTCCTATTTAAAAGTCCTGTCACAGTGGTCCCTGTTTCATTGCCCTTCCATTCTCTCACCGTATCTGAGGTGCAATGTCAGAGATGCTCAACCATGAATCAGTTTTCCTCTGAAGTATTTCTGCCTTTGTCCCACTTTCCAGTGACTCAAAGCCTCTGCAAGAAAACCCTGCAGGACATCCATGTCATCGGTTTGCTCTGATCCTCATTCTTCCTTTCGGTCCCCATTATGAGTCATCCGTCACCTTTGTGACATTTGCACCATTCAGATACTCAATGGCGTGCGCGGGAGTGCCCAGCCTTCTCTGTGAGCTTCCTGCTCTCTGCCTTTGACACTTAACTCCATCTTTCTGGCTGGCTACTTTCACTCTCACTCAACTCTCAGCTCCGGCTGACAATTCCGGGAGGGCCCAGCGCGGGCTCCGGTGGCACAGCCTCTCTTCACTTCTCTTGCCAGTTCCACGCTGGCACTGTGCCTTTGGGTGGTGACCGTGATTAGATTTGAGTCCTGATAAATAAATATCCCATTATTCCATTGTGTGCTTGTATTCCAGACTTTATGCTCTTATATTTATTTATTTTTAAATATTTATTTATTATGTATACAATATTCTGTCTGCGTGTATGCCTGCAGGCCAGAAGAGGATACCAGACCTCATTACAGATGGTTATGAGCCACCATGTGGTAGCTGGGAATTGAACTCAGGACCTTTGGAAGAACAGACAATGCTCCTAACCGCTGGCCATCTCTCCAGCCTCTATGCTGTTGTAATTGGAAGCGGCGGGGCTGCGTCCCCAACACCCCGGCCGCTTGGCTAGCTCACGCCCGAAATAACAACACACAAACTGTATTCATTTAAAGAACTGCTTGGCCCATGAACTCTAACCCTTACAGGCTAATTCTCGCACCTGGACTAGCCCATTTCTAATGATGTTTGTAAGCACCCCAAGGTGCGCTTACCGGGAAGATTCTAGCCTACATCCATCTTCATCGCGTGTGCCTCAGAGAGCAGAGCTATCGCGTCTACCCGGGAGAGCTGAGCATGGCGTCTCTGCTCCAGCAGAGCTGTCGGGTCTCTCTGGGAGCAGAGCAGAGTCTGACCTCACTTCCTCTTCCGCCCAGAATTCTATTCTGTTTCCTCCTCCCATCTATGCTCTAAGCTAAGCCAAGCAGTTTCTTTATTGCTCAGCCAATGAAATCAACAGATTGATATATGACACTCCCACATCACTATGCTCTTATATTTAAAACAAAACAAAACAAAACAAAACCCCCCAATTTTTAGGCTGTTTAAAAAAAATGGTGTTGAGGATAGAACCACTGAACCCCAAGTTAGTGTTCTGATAGCTTGTTTGGTACTTCTTGTCCAATAAGACTACGTCAGCCTTCTGGATTCCTACCTGTGATTGTAGCATGAGTTTGTCACCCCGTTCCTGTCTCTGGAACCTCCTGATGCCTGTTGGCTACTTGCCTGGCTTGATCTCTGAGTGCAGACAGCCGAGGGACCATGTCTCCTGTCTGAAGTATCTCCCGCCTTCCAGCTGATGGTGAACTCCATCTCATGGTGAACCTCCTGAACTCTGTCTCATGGTGAACCTCCACCTCATGGTGAACTCCATCTCATGGTGAACCTCCATCTAATGGTGAACCTCCATCTAATGGTGAAGTCCACCTCATGGTGAACTCCACCTCATGGTGAACCTCCCATTCATAGAATTGTCAGTGAGTTCCTCCCACAGAGCCACATTTTGTCCAGAGAGACCACAATTTGCATTGCATTTTTTCTATTCTTCCACAATGGTATCACTCTCTTGAACCTTCTCAAATCTAGGAAGTAATTTTTATCTCCAGTTCTCAAGAAAAGCTTTTATGTAGAGCTTTTATTCTGGAAAAAAAAAAAAAACAACCCTTTAGCATATTTGAGTTCCTATACTACAGCAACATCTGATTTCATCCAGGTTTCCATTTTGTTGTTGTTGCTAACTCTATGATGTCTAATCCCTTTTGGGAGACATCTCTTTTGTTTGCTTTAAATGCTCTTAAGTCACATTAGAACCACAAATAATTCTACTATCTGTCCAGAGATGCATTGGTAATCCTCAGACAGAAAGGTAAAGGGCGGGAGATGCCGCTCAGTAGTTAAGAGCGTTGGCTGCTCTTCCAAGACCCAGGTTTGACTCTCAGCACCCACATGGCAGCTCACAACCACCTGAAACTCCGGGGCTGGCGGATCCAGTGCCCTTTTCTGGCCTCAGCCTCATGTATGTACGGACATACATGAAGACAAAACACCCATCCACATAAAAATAGATAAATAAATAAACAAACATTTAGAAAGGAAGGGCTACATGATCATGGTAGATAGGATGTACTTCTGTCTTTAGGTAGCTCACACACTGCCCATTGGCAACAGAGTGTGAAGAAAGCTCTACCAGATCGAATATGCCAGAACTTTCTGACCATAAGACTCAATTTGATTCATTTGCGTTGGGCAAGAGGATCGGGGATTTCTCCACAGTCCATGTGAGCTGCTTCCTGTAGAATAAGTGTTTGCCACAAGGGGCCAGCCACAGGCCTAACAGAAGCAAGAGGAAGTGGAAAGCTATTCCAGCAAGTCAAAGCAGGGCCCATTCCATTGGGGAAGCATGAATAATCTGGGAGGCTCCACTGCAGTGGCTCTCAGGGGGGAGGAGCAGGAAACACAGCTGGAGAGACAGGTTGAGGTGAGCTTGAAAGAGCTGAGAGCTGTGCCAAGGAGCCAAGGCCTGATCCCAGGAGCGATAGCGACTACTCCCTCAGGTTGAGCAAGTCTTCAAGCGCCTGGTGGAGTAACCCAGCCTTTTTTGGCTGTACCAAACTGTATTCACAGAAGTTTAAGAAAGCATCAAGTATTTCATGGTCTAGAAGCTGTGTAAGACTGGAATAATTCTTCCAGAAGGCAGGTACCTTTCTAAACTTTAGCTCTACAAATGTCTTTTTTTTTATATTTTCCATATAAGTATTTTTCCTTATTTGATGGACGATCTGTGGGAAGATACTTACAACTATAGTTTACCCATGCACAATAGTGCATGCTTGTAATTCCAGCTATCTGGGAGGCCAGGGCAGGAAGGTTGCAAGTTTGAGGCCAGTGCAGACAATATGGCAGGATCATGCCTTAAAAAAATAAAACAATAAAATAAAATAAAACCCAAAAACCAGGAAAGCAAAAGTATAGTTTAGGTCTTTCTGGCATCCTGATATATATTTACTTACGTTAGAATTTTGCTATGAGTAGAGAATTATTTTTAATAGGAAGTGTAGTTGTATGTATATGTGCATCCATTTATTTATAAGGAGAAAGAGAAATTGAGAGAGAGAGAGACAGACAGACAGACAGAGACAGAGGTAGATAAAAGGTGAGAATAGAGAAAGAAAAGGGCTGGGAGAATTCCAATTTGACATGAAGTTATTTAGAGTGAATATAAAATTTCCCCAACTTACTATTAGAATAGTAGCTCCCGGTTTCTGGCAAATGGCCAATGATTTAAACGTTTCACGTTATTCTAGAAAAGGAACTGTCTTTCAAGGAAACATAAAAATGTTTTCAAAACTCTTTCCTTTCATGAATACTTCCTAAGAGATGTGCTTAGAAATGCATCAAGAACAGATAGGAAGATTGATGCCCTGCCCCTTCTTGTGCTACAGGTGAGTCACGTCTTGTCTCCTGTACACACAGCACTGGCCCCACACCAGGCCTTTGGCTAGGAGCACAGGGAAGGCTCTCAGAGGTAAGGGCCTAGTCCTCTTTTGTCTGTCCTCTTCATATCTGTTAGCCAGTTCTCAGGGCTCCTAGATTTTGTCTACTCACTCCTGTTGTATTTTTCCTCAGAAGACAGTGAGTGTTTGGGCTTCTACAGCCACTGCTAGAACCAACACAGAATAGACACCTCATGGGCACATACATCTCCCAGGAAGGCTTTAGCCAATGACTGAAAAGGGGAACTTGATTGTTCCTGGCTTCTCATTCTCTTAGGGAGTGGGAGAGGAGAGAGGTAGCTTAAAGTTTTCACTTGGCCACAAACTGCCAAAAGGCACTGTGTTGATTTTGGTGTTATGGGTAAATTTAGCAAGTAGACAAATTAGAGAATATGGAATCTGTGAATCATGAAGATTGGCTGAATGAGTTTGTTCATGTGTATAATCTACTTATTACATGGATATGCATGTGTGTGCATATCTATGTATATGCTAAGAACTCAATCAGAAATTAATACTACAAACATGAAAGAAATAGAAAAAAAGGAAATTAATACTACACTGTTATAACTGAATTTCTTCTTTAAGAAACCCTGAACACTAGGAGTGCCTTTGCCTCATTGGTGGAGGCCCACCTGCGGTATGGTAGACAAAGTGACTATAGATGAAGTGACTCCTATAGATAAAGTTGTCGACATTATACACAATGAACACAGTTCTTCAGAGAAGCACTTAGATTAGTGTTTGTTTAAGTTACCAGGGTCCTATAGAGTACTCAACACAGCAAGCAACATTCATATCATACAAACGGTGCTAGCCTAAAGTTAGAAAAAATAGAATTTGAGAATAGCGTGTGTGTTGGAGTGTGGTGTATGTGTGTGGGAGACATGTGCATGCACCATGGCACATGCGTGGTGACCAGAGGACAACTCTGTAGAGTTGGCTCTTTCATTTCACCTTCCCGTGGGCTCAGGACTTCACAGCAAGTCCTTTTACCCACCGAGCCGTCTCCCTGGCCTGTAGTTTCTCGATTCTTGGTCTTTGGCTGCACGCAACAAGGTATCTCCACTGGCTGTTTCCATGGGGCGGGGGGGACTCCATTTCACAGCATCTGTCCTCTCTTTCTTCCTCTCTCCCCACCAGGGAAGGATAGAACCACTTTCATTTCATTATTTCCCAGGCTTGCATCTCCAGGTCATCAACTGCCATCGTAAGGAATTAAGTCCGGGGCTTTCTCGGATAGTGCGGATAATTAATTGAAGGCTCATCTTGTTTTACTTAGGTGGGAGTCAGAAGCAAAAGGCTAATATGTTATTGATTTGAGATTGCTTGTTAAGCATAGACAATATTGGAATAGCTGAGAGAGCCAGGGGCAGAGAGAACACGAGTCAAGGCAGAACAGTGAGGAAAATGAAGAGTGCAACCTTAGAATGAAAAATCGCCCTAGAATGACGGGACATCAAAATTCACGTCTGTGTCTGAGATAGAAAGCTAGGCAGTGGTCACATCACCAGATACATGAGTGGAAGTAGGAGTCATAAGGAATACCACAACAGCTTTGGCATGGCTGTGTTGCCTTAAAAAATTCCCATTGGGTAAGAAACTTAGCTATGTTTGGAGATGGGCCTTTTCAGGCCATTAAGTATCAGGTTAGGTTGTTATGATTGAAAACTGAGAGGAACTGGAAAACATGCATGGTTAGTATAGTGTGGTACCCTACACTGCATCTGGACCCTGTAGCATAAAGGCTCTAACTAGAAGTGGTCTCCTAATCTTTTCCTTGTTTCATTTCTGTTTCTGTGGTAAAAAACCCCAACAGAAGCCACTTAGGAGGGAAAGGGCTTATTTTGGTTCACACTTGCAAGATATTGTTCACTATTATAGAGACGTCAAGTAAGAAGGGACTTGGAACAGTCAGTCACACCCACAATCAAGAACAGAGAGAAATGCATGCATGTGTGCTCAGTGCCCAGCTAGTTTTCTCTATCTAGTCAAGGGCACCAAGCCCATTTTCAAATGGGGTCGTTCCTCGTCCATTAAGTCAAGGCTATCCCCCACAGTCATGCTCACGGGCCAGCCTGATCTAGGCAGTCCCTCATTGACACTCTCTACCCTTGGGTGATTCTACTTTAAGTTGGCAAATAAAGGTCACCACCACAAACATCTAGAACCTTAAGTTAAAACAAAATTGTTTTCTTAAAATGTATCTATTATTCCTTAAAAAACGGCCNGTTGGTCCGCTGGCGTTCTGGGCTGGCTGATTGAAGAAGTCACCTCCGTCCGGTTTTTTCTTCTGAGTAGCTGGGTCATCGCTAGGATGCTGGAAGGCAAAAATCGCATTAGTGGAGAAAGAAATTAGGGAGAAGAGATCTGGAAGGTTTGGAAGGCTAGAGGGGAAACTTAGGGGTGGGGGAGGAGTCCTAGAAATGAAAGAAAGAAGAAGAGAAAAGAAAAAAAATTAAATGATACTTATTCCGTTACTGAACCGCTTGTGTTTTACCTGCTTAGGTGAACTGACCTGTTATGTCAAGTGATTTTGTTAAAAAATCTGTTTACTGCTGGAGCCCTTGGCTTCGTATTTGATGATCTGTAATGACAGCTGAATGGTTATTTAGAATTTTGGAGAAGGAAAGATGCATTAGCGCAGGAGGATTAGGTGGCAGATGGGGTAGGAGGGGCTAAGCCTGGTGTCTTTTTTTGAGCTGTGGAAATAAATGGCTTGAGGTGTGACAAGTGGATCCAGTGAGGAACCCCTTTTAGCTTGGCAGCTGTGGGAGTTAGAAGAATTACTCTAAAGGGTCCCTGCCACTTAGGAGCAAGAGGTGAGGGGCGTTGACCTGGGGGTGAGAGCAATACTTCATCTCCTATTTTAATTGGTGGAGGACATGGGTCAGTGCAGGGCTGAGGTAGAGCGTGATCCGCAAAGTCCCATAGAAGTGAACATAAGTGTGAAAGAAGTGGGGTGAGCAGGTGATCTGGGAGGGGGGAGGTTCCCGGTGAGAGGCCGGGTGTTAAGACCGGCCGCCCATACATAAGTTCAAAAGGTGAAATGAAGAAGTCCCCGAGTCCATACGGCACCAATATTATTCCTTTAAAAACGGCGGCGGTGGGTGTGCGGACAAACACAGGATAGGCGAGACACGCGCAAAGAAAGAGACGAGACACGTGGCTCCCACGTGGGTGCGCTTTAATGGGGAAAGGGAAACACGATAAGGGATGGGGTGTGCAAGACACACGAGGGGCCAGAGGGGGGTGAGGGAGAGGGGGCGAGAGAGCGAGACCTCGTGGAAGCTCGCTTTTAAACGGGGGGCGCAAGGTTATCTGGGAGACCCGCACCTGGGCATGCCCGCGCGCACAGGTGACGGTAATCCAGGAGAAGTCTAGGAGCTGTAGTTTCCAAGGAACAACAGTATCCAGTCTGTGGTGTCTTGTTAGGAGCCATAAAAAATGCATGAAATAAAATGAATAAGGTATTTTGTTTGGTTTTCATCCCCTGCCCCCTTCCCGAGACCTAACTTCCTTTTCTCCCTCAAGAATTCCCCCCAAATCCAGTTTGAGCTTCACAAAGTCTTTGAATCTGATGTCATGCCATGAGAACTGAGAGGAAGCTCTGGGATCTCAGAGTGCACCAGAAAGGAGAAGAAATATAACCCAGCAGGAGAAGTTGACGACTAGATGCCTAACCAGTCACTAAAGAGTAAATGCATTGCTCCATGGTTTTCAGTCTCCACATGAGTGAATGACCAGGGGGACATCTATTAGGCCGTGTCACTGAAGCATGGCTGCTGGGGCTCCTTGCAGCTGCACGTGTGAAAACAGTCTCTTCTTTCCCTCCCAGAGAGACCCCGAGAGCTGAATGTTCCCCCCGCTCTCTTCTCCAGCCTGTAGAATACAGGGAACTCAAAGCACAGGCTGGGAAAAGACAGCTTTCCCCTTTGTTCTTCCTCTGTAGAGCTTGGGGATTTGGGGAGGCATTTACAGGCAGTTCAAGTGAAAATGGATGTTGAGTAGTTCTTACTTTCTGCAAAGAAAGTAAAGGAAGAAAAAAAGAAACCTTACACAAGTTGCCTCCAGGTGCATTGCAAATGGCATGTTGATTGACTCAACTCAAAAAGAAATTAGGGATGTAAATGTGTTTGAGAAAATTATTATCCAAATCACAACATCCTCTTCAGACACTTCTGTGATTGAATACTAAAAAGAACATTAAAAGTCTTCCAGCAGAGTGCTTCCCCAATGTACTGAATGATCAACCGGCAAGAATTCTCTTCTTGCCCTCTTCCTGTCTTCTCCGCATCTGCTGTCAATTCAGGTCTGTTTGCATGTGTAATTCACACACATTTCATGGTGGCCTCCTGTCAAAATGCAACGAGGTTTTATATTTAAAACAATCAATACTTAAAAAGAGTCATGAGGCTTACAATTATGTGTAGAGATAGCTGTTATCAGTGTCTTAAAGACCATGGGGTGGGGACAGTGTATTCCAAAGGTGAGTATGTTCCATCTGCAATGACATGGCATAACGTACCTTTCTTTTGGCTATTATGATAAACATCTTAACCTTTTTGTTTTTAAAAAAGTATATAGCTATTAAAATTCATATTTCTGTTGACCTTAATGATCAATTTATTATTTCTACTCACAAAGACCACTTACTGTGTTGCTATAACACCTCTCTCTCTCTCTCTCTCTCTCTCTCTCTCTCTCTCTCTCTCTCTCTCTCCCTCCCTCCCTCTCTCTCTTCCTGCTCAATGTGAGCATGAGATAGTTTATTCTGGAGCCAAATATGAGTGACCATGGCCCTGGAACACAGATTCAGGATATCCCCAATACTGTGTTCCCCAGTACTAACAGTCTCATGAAAGTTTTTCTAGTAACAGAAGAGAGAAAATTGTTAACAAGACACTTCTGAAATTCACTGTGGAAGCATTAGCTAGGTAGGTGACTGGGCAGTGGGAAATCCATGCCTCAGCTGTTCTCTGATGGCATTCTTAGCCTTTGGGGTGGTGGAAGCTAGGTGTCTTATTTGTGTATCAGAAAAAGATTTACCTAACAGTCACAAGGAGGTTAGGCCTCACCAGAAGGATGCTGTTATCCATAGAAATTGGCAATAAATGGCAATTTAGGGGGCTAAATCCAGCTGGACCCCAACCTGTAACATTCTAGCTTCCCACAGTCACAGAAGTCCTAATAAGTCAGTGAGGTTTGGAATGTTTAACTCAGATGTGGCCTCCCCCACCCCAAGAACTTCAGTTCACAAGCAACAGACCCTAGAGATACAGGGTAGTGAAGGAGACAGACAAGGATGCCATCTATGGTAGTCACAGTCTACTGTGAGAAGACAGACAAGATAAATAAAGCAACATGTAAAAGCATCTCTGGACCTCAGTGACAGCTCCTCCCTGTCATCCACCAGAGGTGATTTGTCTTATCAATATCATCTGTCACTTCAAATTACTGCCTTATTCAATGGAATGCCACCTGTGAATTCCTAACAGAAATGTGTGAGTTATATATGTATAGGTTTAAGGAGCTTTCACAGTAATAGGTTTTCGTAAGGTTTTAAAAAGACCTTTTGTTTTAGTTATGTCTCCCATAGTTGAGGAGCTGTTGGCATTTGGTGGCTGCTGGAAAAGGGAGAGTCACCTTTCTCTTAAGATATGGTAGGTTTACCATACTCCAGAGCTTTGGGTGATATATATATATATATATATATCACCCAAAATTATATATATATATATGAGAGAGTGAGAGAGTGCATGAGGATGGGTACATTGGAACAGGGAGATTCATCAGGAAGATCCATCTGAGAAGTGCTGGGTAAGAGGGGCTGAAAGATCAAAATACATGGTATGAAATTCTCAAGGTATTAATAAAAATTTTATTTAAAAAATGTGGAGTTAGAAGGAGACAAAAGAGATGTGGAGAAATTCTGTTGTTGGTATGTGTGTGTGTGGGGGGGCAGTGTTTCTCTCTGTGTGTAGAAGTTTGTGTGCTATGTATGTGCCTGAGAAGGCCAGCAGACTCCGCAGTCTCTCCATGTTATTCTTTGAAACAGATACCTTCATGAACTTGAACCTTGCCTCTTTGGCTAGACTAGCTGGCCAGTAAGCCCCAGTGTTCCTCCTACATGAGGCTAGGTTTACATACAGCCATACACAGCTTTTATATAGGTGGCGGGAGATTCAAACTTAAGACCGCAAGCTTACGCTATAAACACTATACTGACTGTGCTATCTTCACAGGCCCCCCAGCATGTATCTTGATAAATAACGCACAGGTTGAATTTTCTGTGCTCACTGAAGGATAGTCATCAGTCAATTCTGGAAAGAAATGCTGTTATTTTACTGGTACACATTAAATTCTTCCATCATGCTTTGTTCTTGCAGGTTTCTAGAAAGTAAGAAACATGCATGAAAGCCCACAAAGAAGTATTTGTATTGATCCGCAATGATTCACTTGGTCAACGAACCACAATTATGTATTATAAACCTTTTAAAGCGATGTGCTGTGGTTTCCAGAACTCCATCATATGGAAAGGATTCGTATTGGTTTTTAGGTGGGCTGAGTCCCTCACTGCCCCCATTTCCTGCAGCTTTAGCAGTTTTGATTTCCTCAAGTATGGCAAACTGAAGGCAAGAAGGTTAGTATCCACAGGGCAGAGCTGTCTTTCTGTAACCTTGATCTTTTCCTTCATGTGATGGGATTTACCCCTCTTCTCTCCCTAGAGGCAAAAAACTGTTTTGGAGGGAGTTTGTGTGAAGCAGTGAATGCATGATATCAAGAGTGGAGATTTGATAACATCGTTAATTGAGCAGGCACAGGCTGGAGTTCAAATCTTAGAAGCAAAGCAGACACAACCCAGTGAAACACCTGCTAATGTGACACAATGCCCGCGCTTCTGGTTTCCTTGGTACTGATGTGACGTTCTTGTTACTGGAGGTGAGAGAAAGAGACTCAATTATATTTCTTCCCACTGGAGTGAGTTCTGAAATATAAAATTGTACTCATTAGTAACAGAACCCTGTTTAAAAAGGATTTTATTTTACCACTTGAATAAGGGCCCCTCAATACACACATTCCCCCCTGTTTTGTCATGTATTGTTTATGCATTTAGATTTGTATTCTTCCTTTTTGGAAATAGCAATATTTTGTGTGTGGGGGATGTACTATAGTGGATTGGATGTCAGAAATATAGACTGAAAAATTTAAAACCAACTCTAGAGAAAGCTGTCACATACACTTAGCTACATTGTTTTTCATCATGTAGACGAAAGGATTCTTAGCTGAGCTCCATGTTGCCCTGCTAGCAAAAGTCTTCATTTGTTTAACTAGTCCATACCACTCAGGTGAGACTACTGGCTTCTCAGATCTGGCCCACTCTCTCATTGTCCTTTTTGCATTGGGTAGACCAGTTGTCCACCAGTGAATTATATAAATATCCACAGAAGAGGAAGGAAGACATTAAGAACTTATTTTAACCTTTTAATTTCATGTCTGAATTCCATCTTTATTACAATCATATTTACATAGGAGGGCTATGTGGGCTACTCAAGAAAATGTCAAGATCCTTTCAAAGCAATTCAGCACTGCTTCCTTTGCTCACCACCTCCCTGCACTTGTTCCATGATGCTTATACATCAGAAACCAATGAACAACACAAAAATGATTTTATTTTTTATTACTTGTAGCTGATTCTTAAATACCTTTTCCCCCAGGGCTTCTATGAGGTCTACACACTAAGGTTTAGACCCTCTCAGAGAAATCCATCCTTATTCTTCCTTCGGGATCTTTCTGTCACTGGTACTGGGCTTCTGATCCCTTAAGTCTTTCTCTTAAAATCCCTTTACTAGTGGATTTAGCTAATCGCCTCATTTTAAACCAGTCTTTTTGTGGCTCTGTGCACTGTTCATTAGTTTATTAATTTACTTTGAGACAGGGTCTCACTCTGTAGCCTATACTGGCCTCAAACTCAAATGCACCTTCTCAGCTTCTAAGTGGTAGGATTATAGGTATGCACCATACCCAAATGAAATTCTGTTTATAATTGGCTTTTTTTAAAAAAAATTTTTTTGGTGTACCATTGTATAAATTTGATAAACATAGCACACAGCCAGCACCACCACCAGAAAATAGAGTAGGTCTGCTATGTTTAAGTTTCCTTTGTAGGTAACAGCCACCCCCAACCCTTTGTCAGTTACTGGTTTGCATGCTGACCCTTGCATTTTCATGGAGACCATATCACCGAAGCAGTAAATAGTATCAATCTTTAGAGTCTGCTTCTTTCATGTTACATAATGTACTTGACAGTCATTTGTATCCACACATGTTCCATTAATTTGTTCCTTTTTATTACAGAATATTATTCTACCATGCACATGCTTTAGCTTTCACTCACTTGTTTGAAAATATTTAATTTTTTTCCAGCTTTGGACAATTACAAACAGTGCTGCCACAAATAGTTATGTCAGCCTGTTCGTATGGACATCAGTTTTCATTTTTGATGGGTAAATACTTAGGGTGGAATTTCTGGATCACATGGCTCCTTTGTGGTCCATATTTTTAGAAAATGCCCACTGACTTACCGAGTGCCTGTTCTGCTTCGCATCTCCACTAAGGAATGCCTGAGAACGACAGAGCTCCTCACATATCGCTTCAGAAGACACGGCCAGTCTTGCTCCCTCTCCTCTCTCCAGATGATGGAAGCTGAATGCTGAGATGAAGGGGAAAAAACATCAGGACTAGTGAGACAGTTCAGAGGTTGAAGGCACCTGCTACCCAGTGTGACACCCTGAGTCGTCAGAGCCCCACGCAGAGAAGTGACTGATAACCTGTCCCATGGTGCCTGCATGCCCATAAACCAGTAGGAAAATATAAAAAGAAAAAAAAGACAACATTATTTAAATTATGAAGCAAAGATTTTTAACCTTGTATTTTCATGCGTTTGCATTTGAATTAAATCGCCAAAATCCAGAGCCGTCCAGTTGAGCCGGCATTTCCTTACATCTGGTTGGCCAAAAGGATGGATAAAGGAGATGCGATCCAGATACAAAACAAAACTCTAAATGGCAAACTTGCCATTAGGAGCAATAGAAAGAAAGTGCACAGATTTAAATTAATTCTCTTGCTCTGTAATCACTACCAACTGTTCCGAAGTAACAAAGCCCCTTCGATTTGCCACCATGCTACTCAGAATATTTAAAACAAGAAGAGGCTGTTTGGGTTATAGGGCTGCCAACACCTTTACTTCTGTTTTTAAGAAGTACATTTGAGAATTCTCTGTTCAGGTCAGTGCCCCATTTTTTAATTGGGTTAATTAGCATTTTAACGTCTAGTTTCTTGAGTTCTCTATATATTTTGGAGATCAGACCTTTGTCTGTTGCGGGGGTGGTGAAGATCTTCTCCCAGTCAGTGGGTTGCCTTTTTGTCTTAGTGACAGTGTCCTTTGCTTTGCAGAAGCTTCTCAGTTTCAGTAGG
>NW_026067966.1:2806294-2825000 GCF_014885135.2 Alexandromys fortis
AGACGGGGAGGGAAATGGGAGGCGGGGAGGAGGCGGAAATCTTTTTTTTTTTTCAATAAAAATTATATTTAAAAAAAACATTATGAGACAAAAAAGGATTTCTTGTTTTGATCAAAGGATTAATATATAACTAGGATTAAGAACAATAATTAACAAAAAATAAAGCAACAGCTAAGAGATAAAAAAAAAAAAAGAAGTACATTTGATTTCTTTCCTGGAGTTTTCTTCTCCATTGCAGTTTCCCGAATGAATGGAACTCCGGATATTTTGTTTTGCTTTGTTTATTGTGTTTGGGGAATGAGTCTCATTACGTATCCCAAGGCAGGCTCAAACTTTCAGTCTTTCTGCCTCAGCCGCCTGTGATGGGTTTACAGGCATGTGTCATCACCTCTGCCTGTAACTCCTGGTTTTGAGTATCACTCTGGTGGTGGTCCACCCGTCTTTTAGAAGAGTTGATGTCCTTCCTGTGGTGTTTATCTTTAGCACTTGGGGTTTGCTCATCTTGGACCTGTTCAAAACTGGCAATGGTTGGATTATATTTTAAGTGAGGGTTCAGTTTTTATCAGTATGAAGGGAAATGCTAGTTGTTATAATTAAATTTATTTCCCAGATCCCTTAGGTTGTTGCCAAGTTGGAGGCCACTACAGCATCTTGCAGCTGAAACCAGCTCTGCCAGCTCCCCCCGCAGCTTTGGAATAGTGGCTTTTTCTCCAGTTGAGCCGCTGATGAAGGAGTTGGCTTGTGTGCCAGGGCCATGTGGTAAGAGAATCATATTCAGCATCCGAATGACAGGAGTCTGTTTAGGGTGTTTGACTCTCAGACAGGAGAGGCAGGGAGGAACTGAGCCAAGCTGAGAGAACAGGCTCCTGTCTCCCACACTCATGCATTATGGGCACACACACAGTATACCGAGAGGTGTAGCAGGTGGGTTTTCTGGCACCTTCTTAATTGTTATCTTTCCTTTCTTTTCCATTATCTTCTTCATCTTCCCCAGGTATAAATACAGTTGAATTCCTAGGGTAAAAATGTGATTGGTGTTGTCCATGTAACTTTGCTGTCTGACGGTGGAGTAACTGATTACTGGATTCTTTTCTGTTTCTTCACAATGAGATAGAGGAAATTGGATGTTTTAACATGCTTTTTAATGTCTCATCTCACACTTGACCAGCCCCAGGCACTGCCCTCTGCAAGTGATACAAATGACGAGGCTGACCACAGAACAGCCATATCCCTACTGCGCTTGTGTGCGAGAGAGGCATTCTCTTTTTCTCCTAGCCGGGAGCTGCAGTGAGAGTGCCCCTCCTGAGCTCTATAAATGCTCAGCAAGATTATAGAGCTGGGATCATTAAAATCTGGCTGTAGAGCAACGTAGTAATAGAATACGATGTGTTATTACTTCAATTTTCATTTTCTGAAATGACCATGGCATTACTCATTGGAGATGCATTAGACCTTTCCGGCACGTTTTTACACAATCAAGTTTTAAGAGTAAAAACACCAATGATGTCCCCCCAAACTGGCAAGACAAATTTCCAAGTCTCGTTAATAATGGAAAATAATGAGTAATTCCATGTAGTAAACAACAAATTATAAAAACAGTTAATGACTTGTAAATGAATCTAATTAACTATGCAAAACTAGGCAGGCAGGAATTTGAAAAATTGCTACCATAAAGCCTTGTATGATAGGCATTCATTAAATATTCAATGCCCTCCCTTTGTTCATTTTTAATACTCTGTATTTGGAAGATGAATTTGTTAAAAGTCTGATCATAGTAAAAAAGAACAAAGTAGACTTAGACCTTGGGTCTCCTGTTCTCATATCTATTTTGAAAGTTAGTGTGTTGGGACAGAAATATTACAACAAAGACAAATAATTCAAGTCCCTGTTAACTGTGACTTTGAGTAAATCATTTACGTTTCTGAGCATCAAATTTTTCTTCTCAGAAGAGGAGAATATTCTGAAGATTCAGGCAGCAGAGAGTAACACCATCTTGCAGAATTGCTGGAACAGTCCAGGACTAGGCCACTAAACCTTCACTTCATCGACTTCCTTTTGTTTTGATTCCAGGTCGGTGGCCTCTGGTCACAGTTACTTAGCTTTCCAGATACTAGAGGGATATTTTGACTGGTAGAGACCTCAGGATCCTCCACCCATTTCTTATGGAAAACACAGCTGCCAGGGCCTGGGCTTCTCCACAGAAAAGATCGGATCACTGATGAAGACGTGGAAATACTAACAAAGGCTTGCATGAGGTCTCCCCTCAGTTAGTACTCTTCACACACATACAACTAATGCAGCTTTCCTTGCTTCTCCTAGATAATGACGTGTGTGTGTGTGTGTGTGTGTGTGTGTGTAAAATTGAGTTTTGAGCCTTCAAGAGCGTTGTAACAGCTGAAGGTTATAAATACAGCAAGGTCTGGAATAGCATTTAGGGGCCAGAGCAAACCAGCTCTTTTCAGATTCCTTTACTTTTGTGTATCTGTTAATTTTTTTTTTCACTAAAGTTAGCATTCAGACACAGCTGGCCTCCCCCTTGGAGACTTGGTAGAGTATGGTACCTCTGTGCGCATTCCTAGTGCGCAGGCAGTGCCCTGACTTGTTTGTTGTGTGATCTCTGTCCACATGCACTGCGCCCTTCCCTCTAAAACACGGAATTCCACCTGCCTTATCTTGCAGTATAAACCAATATTACTTTTATTTTAAATTATATATAATTTTATCATAGTAGTTAAATAAATGGTGCTAGAGAGACCCAGCAGGCAACAGACACGTCATGTCGTCTTCCTTTCTTCCCCTTCTTCTTTACTCTCTTCCTCTCTCCTCAGTCCCCTCCCATCTCTCTCTCTGTCTCTCTGCATCTCTGTATCTCTCACCCCACGAGGCCTCTCTGTGCTCCCTTTTCTCTCTCCCTCTTTTCTTTCCCCCAATGAAGAAACCCTCCACTTGAGTGCTGTCTTCAAGGCATGTGTGTCTCCCACCCACCTTCTCTCTAGCGCCGTTTTATAACAACTAATATGATAAAATGAGACATAATTTAAAATAAAAGTAATATTTGATTTATAATGCAAACTTCCCATTTTCTGCTATTTGGAGGCAACCATTTTAACTTCACAATTTTTTAAAATATTTATTTGTTTAATTATTTAGGTATTCATCTTTATGGTGTTGATTTATTTTAAATTGTTTTTGAGAATTTCATCTATGAAATTCTTCACTCCACCCTCTTTCTCCCTCCTTAATTCTTCCACGTTCTTCTCACCCCTTCTCAAATCCATGGCTGCTTATTCTTTAATTATAATTGCTATATATATATATATGCATATAAGCTTGTAAATGTACCCCTCTGGTGCCTGAACTGGCCTTGCCCTGTAGTCAGACTGATGAATATCTTAAATATCACCACAGAACCCTTTTCCAGCAAATGATGGAAACAGAGGCAGAGACTGGAATTGGAGCACTGGATTGAGTTCCCAAAGTCCAGTTGAAGAGTGGGAGGAGTGAGAACATGAGCAAAAAGGTCAAAACAACCACTGAAACAATCTATCATAGCTAATGGGAGCTTACCAACTCCAGCCGGACAGGAAATGAACAAGCATAGGTCCAAACTAGTCCCTCTGACTATGGTTGGCTGGGGCAGACTGAGGGGCCACTGGCAGTGGCACCAGGATTTATCCCTACTGTTTGTACTGGCTTTTGAGAACCTATTCTCTTGCTCAGTCTAGATACAGTAGGGAGGACCTTGGACCTTCCCCAAAGCAATGTGCCTTACTCTCTCTGAGGAATGGATGGGGGGGGGGCAGCTAAGTGGAGGGAATGGGAACTTGGATTGGTATGTATAATGAAAAAGATTGTTTTTTTTTAATAAAAATAAAATAAAAGAACCATGCATATGATTGGTTAACTTGAGAACAATCTAATTTTTTTCTGGTTCCTAGACGTTTGTGTGTGTGTGTGTGTGTGTGTGTGCGCGCGCGCGTGCGTTTTATTTTTTTAATTGATTTTATTGAGCTCTACATTTTTCTCTGCTCCCCTCCCTGTCTCTCCCCTCTCCTTCAACCCTCTCCCATGGTTCCCATGTTCCCAATTTACTCAGGAGATCTTGTCTTTTTCTACTTCTCATGTAGATTAGATCCATGTATGTCTCTCTTAGGGTCCTCATTATTGTCTAGGTTCTCTGGTGCTGCAGGAAGGTTTACAGCTTGTAATTACTCACCTACTGGGGCGTGGCCTCTTTCACTATATACCTGGATGCCTCAGCAGAGTCCTTTTTCTTCTCTCTTTCCTCATGGTTTCTGTTTGCTTGTTTGAATTGTTTGGATCCCATCTCTGTCCACTGTTCAAACAGAGAATCCTTATTTGTAAGTTTTCCCCCTAAATAACCATCTATCTCTCAGTTCTGAGCTAGTGTGGGATTTCTTTTAAGCGTCCGATCGCTCCGCCATCACTCTGGGATTGTAAATTGAAGACTGCTTTTTTTTTGTTGTTGTTGTTGGTTTGTTTATGTCTAGAAACCACTTATGAGTGAGTGCATGTGATATTGGTCTTTCTGGGTATAGGTTGCCTCACTCAATATGATATTTTCTAGATACATCCATTTACTCAAAAATTTCAAGATGTCATTATTTTTTTTTCTGCTGTGTAGTACTCCATTGTGTAAATGTACCATATTTTCCTTATCCATTCTTTGGACGAGGAGCACTTAGATTGTTTCCAGGTTCTGGCTATGACAAAAACCACTATCCTAGTGACTATCTACTTCTCTCATTTGGGGACTCTGCTTCCCACATTGTGTATCTTTCTCTTTTCTGCTTTTTCTCCTATTTTAAGGAAACATTTTTCTGC
This sequence comes from Alexandromys fortis, assembly GCF_014885135.2. NCBI lineage: Eukaryota > Metazoa > Chordata > Mammalia > Rodentia > Cricetidae > Alexandromys > Alexandromys fortis. The sequence continues at coordinate 2,811,140 of NW_026067966.1, forward strand.
AGCATGTTTATTCTGTTTTCATACTTATTAGCTTGACAAGTTTTGGTTTTGCCATGAGGAAGTTTGATGCTGGCTGTCGTTTCATTTCTTTCTTTAGTAACAACTTTATTGAGTGATTTGTTTATACTGATTGTTGGGCTTGTGCGTCAATGTGAAGCTGTTTTAAACATTGTGATGACTTTTAAAATCTGTCTACAGTCTCTATTATTCATAAATTTTGTACATTATGGCTGATGTAGATCTATACAGAGTCCCCTTATACCCAGAAATGCCTTTTTAGCAAAGAGTCTTGCTTTATTCTTTGCTAATCTCTCTTATTTTCTCTGTTCCCTGTTTCTGTGACTATTACCATTTAGATGATGATTTTTTTTTCTGGATCCAACATCTTAAATAAACAAAAATTCCCCTCAATTTTCAATGGCTTTGGAATTTACTTTTGCTATCTATTTTGTTTTCCTGATTGTCTGTTGAAGTATGTATTCCTTATTTTATCATTTTTCAAGAGTTCTGTTTGTTCTCATTGCTTTTCAAGAAATATTCAGAGCTGGATTCTTTCCTCTTTCATGACAACCCATCTTCCTTTTTGGTTACTACAGCATGTGAGATTTGCTGCCAAATGAAATCAATTTACATGTCTTATAGTGTTCTTTCTTATCCTCCACTTAGGTTGTCTGTAATCCTGTTTCTGACTTGTGTGATCTTGTGTTCCATGTTAAAGAATCATCCCTCAGTTGCCTGGTTATCTCCAATTGCTTGTTTAGAAAGAAAATCCGCTTTGGAGCTCTGTTTCTGGACGTAGTTTACCAATTTGTGAAGGAACTCTCTGTTCTACTGCCTGAGGATATATGATTGACAGCGAGTATTTGGGGAGTCAAGCAGGGCAGAGCAGCTAGTGAGAGGATCAAGGAGTGGAGCAACATACTTCTTCAATACTGGAGCGTCAAGGAGAATGAGCCCAGGAGCTCTTGCATTCCTGAACTGGGTGTTTTGCCTGCTGTGCTACAGCATGACTTAAGGGTTTGTTATTCTATTTTATATCAGGGCTAACATGAGCAGGGGTCTAGAGTTTGTTTCAGGGAGAGTAGTGCTGAGTCTGCAGCTACTAGTCAGAAGGTGAAGTACTTAGCACACCAAGAAAACATTTTAGTTAGTTCCTGCCATAGAAACTGTTATCACAAATATAGTTAGCAACAATTTGCCATTGCTTTATGGACCTATTAATTTTCGTGACTTGCTAAGAAAGAGTTTGCTTTGAATAAGACCCAACTTTCAAGGAGCTCATATTTAACAGGAGATACATGAAAATCTAATGCACTGAAAATCTGAGGGAAAATATAGGATAAAATGGAGAATGATGCCCATAATAGCAATGACAATAACAGATTCAAGGAAGCTACTTTTCCCAAGGGCAGAAATACATCTTTCCTGGGGTGAGCGAGAATCTAGTACCCCTTCCTCCCTGGTGTGTCTAGAGCAATTCTCCCTTTGTTCTTCCTCTGCTTCTGAAAACTGTCTGGACTTCCTTTAATACAATCCCCAGAGAGGTGGGGTCTTTGCTCATTGTTTTTTAAGGAGGTGCTAATATTGAAGGATAGGTTTTACTTTCACAGGTACCGGAAGCGGATGCCACCCAGTAGCCTTCTGATGAACATTTTAGCAGTTTTCTGTTGCTCTTAAGAAACCAGTTGCCCAAAGGACACTGGCAGTAAGAAGCTAAAGCTCCAAGTGTTAACCCTCTGGGACTAGAGGCAAGCACTGCTGCTCGATCTCACAGGATAGAAACGAGGCTAATCTTGTCCTGGATGCATTCTTGCATGTTGAAGGGTGGCCCTGAGACCTACTAATGCATTTGGACAATGGCTGCTGATAGTTTCTATGTTTGTATTTTGGAGAGCAGGGCAGTTTGTATTCTCAAAAGAGATGCCTGGCTCAAAGACAGATGATGCTCAAAAAGAAGTTGCTGATTTTTTTAAATTAACTTTTTTGAAAAAAAAAAAAAAGATCTTGTCTAGTCATCAGTGTTATTACCCATGTATTTGTTTGTGTGGATATTGATAATCCCAAGGGGGGGGCTTCTTCATGCCCATAGTCACCTGATATCTTCACTCTATGAAAAATAATTAAATAACTATTATTCATTTAACAAAACTTATAGAGGATCTTCTATGTATCAGGCACAGTCTAGGCCCAGGAGACAAAATGTAACCCCAATATATAATGATTTCTCTGTTTACAGTCCAGTGGAGGGAGACCGACAACAGTGGACTATCACACAACTAGGGGTGACTCTTATCAAGAACTTAAGAGCAGCACTGTGAGTGCTGTTAAGTGTCGAGGACCATGAGAGTTACAGCAGGTGACAACTAGTGTTCAGATGTCAATCCGTCAGAGGAATGGTTATCTGATGGACGCTAATCCTGTCCAGGCAGGTCTACAGGATCGTCGACTCTGAAAACTGTTGCTCAATTTTGCTAATTGTGTCTCCCCAATACCTGCACTGTAGTGTCTTATGTAATTTGTATGTGCAATCTCATGACTGCATCTCAATCTTATGGGCACATATATCTATGGGTGGTCAGAAAGATGACTCTTCATTTAGCTATACAGTTTTGATATATAGAATATATCCTGGGACATGCTTCATAACTGACTCTATTTGTCCCATGAGGACTGTAGACATTTAAAAGCCTGTTTTGTCTTTTTGGCTCAGACTAAATGCACACAATTGGCTCACTTTCACCTCAAAGCAAGTTCAAACTAGACTAAAGGCTTTTTGTAAATAGATCATAGGTTTGGAATTTTGCAGCTGTGCTCAAGGTCTGAGCTGCAGATGTCCAACCAAGGTTACTAAGAAAAGCATGACAATTCATTGTTTGCCAGTCTGTTTACAAAAAATGTACGTCTCAAAGCTTCTCACTGCACCCCCATTCTCTGGCCATAATCTCACTTCTATAACCTTGGACCCTTGTGTTTCCATGGCAATGGATCAACCCCCCTACCACTTGCCCTAGGAATATGCATTTGACTAATGATAGACAACTTTTGCATTTTCTTTATTGTTTCAAGTTTCCTGGAAAAGAGAGAGTTTGAAGGCTAAGACAAGAAGCTAGGAGAGGTTGGAAGTTGGACAGGAGAATTAGGATAGAAGCAGAAGAATAAAGAGACGGGTTTGGAAAAGCACACGTGAGAAAGTTTGTTCTTTTGCCCTCAGATAACCAAAGGGGAAAAAAAGCCTTTTTTGCTTCTTGTGGCTTCTAATCTGAGCCTGTGAGGGCACTGAACCTGGCCCTCGATAGCCCTCATTAGTTAAGATGAACATTTTTAAGAAATTCATTCCCAGAAAATGTAAGAACTTGGAGAAGATAGGAGGGATGTGTGTGTAATAGAATCTATAGGCAGGGTCACACCATAGAAGCATCTGTGAGTCATCAAGCATCTCTGCTTTGTTCATAACAGAAGGAGAAACTATTCAAGGTCATAAAAACAGGTGGTGTCTTTAGATCAGTGCTTTCAAAAGACAGTTTTGTTTCAGCTATGACAGGAGGATACTGACTTTGAAGCAAACCTAGACTGCATTGGGAGAGCCTTTCTCAGAGGAGGAAGGATGAGGAGGGGACGGAGGGGGAGGAGAGAGTGGAAAAGGGATTTTGGCTGTAACCTAGAGAAAAATTGAGAAAGGCAAGAGCAGACAAAGCTGAATTCGCCATCACTGCTGCCTGAGAGCAGCATTTAATATAAGAGAGAGTACAGCTGAACAGAATGTCAAGAAATGCAATCAAATGTTCTCCTCTCAGAGCAGGAAGTGCAGAAAACTCTCAGGACAAATGAGTTCATAAAGCTCCCAGAAGAGAAAAATCCACCATATCACTTGGGAACAGATCCTGACGTTTGACTTTATTACAGGAGAACCTATGGAGAATTGCAAAAGGCCATCACTCTTGGCACCACACAGAGAAGTAAGCTGGCATCATTTCAGTTTTGCAGATGTGGAGTTTAGAGTCTGATGCAGAGAGACCCAGTGATTTGCTGTAGGATGTGACAAAATCGAAGGTCTGTGGTTCTTCTTCACTTTCTACTCATGCTTCAGTTCCCAGCATCATCCACATGACTGCATTGGTCTGAAAAATATCTTTGAGAATTTAATACTAGGATCGAAGTAAAGGATAATTTCTCAGATGTCTCATATTGGGTATCTCCTAAGGTTATTCTAGGCATCAAGCTATATTCTTGACCTTGTGGTTGACATTTAAAATGCATACTTTGTGAATTTTAAGCTTAATTTCACCAACTCCTCAATGCTACTTGTCAGCCCTCCAAATTAGCTTTTTTTTATAAATAGCAGCTTATGAACAGAGGTGGGTTCATTACATTTCCAGCCACACCCCACACTGATTGAGCCAAGATTTGTATATCTTACTTGATGTACATGGTAGGATCTTCAGAGCTGATACATCTTCAACCTGTGAGAAATGATATATGTCAACTTTACCCTTCTAATGCCAATTTTCCTTTTCTTAGATGACATAAATGTTTATAAATTGTTTTAAAAAATTCTTGGTAACAGTAATATTCTGTCATAGGTATTGATGTTAACCAGTATCACTTGTTTGATATCTATTTCTAATATTGATTAGTCATTATCTACAGCTTCAAAGAAGCTTTAAAAGTACACAATACTAGTTTCTTGAGTTCTTTGTATATTTTGGAGATCAGACCTCTGTCCAAAGTGGAATTGATGAAGATCCCCCCCCCCATTTTGTAGGTTGCTGTTCTGTCTTGTTGACTGTGTCCTTTGATTTATAAAAGCTTCTCAGTTTCAGGAGGTCCCATTTATTAACTGTCTATCTCAGTGTCTGTGTTACTGGTGTTACTGTGAGTATTTGTGTGGTATATACCCAAGTAGTCAGTTTGCAGTGATGAAACTGGAGGACAATGTTTCAACAAAGGTCTCAAGATTAACATTTGGAAGGGTGGGAGAGTTGACTTGGTGGTTAAGGGCACTTGTATAATCATAAGGATATGAGTTTGGATCCTAACACCCACATAATAAGCTAGGAATTGTGCAAATGTCTGTAAGTCCAGCCTTGTGGAATCCAAAACCCTCTTTTGGTCTTTACACCCCCACACAAATGACTGCAGTTGTGCACACATGTGAATACACAAACACATAGATTACAACAAAGAGTGCTATCTTGAGATAATGATGTCAACATTGTATTATAAAGAAAAGCATCATGTTCTTTGCTCTTATTCACTTTCAATGGAATACAGGCCTGATAAATGCAATTTCCATAATATTTATTGGCAGGGGCATAGTCTTTACTTGACATAGTTACTATTATGTCTTGTCTACTTAATAAGTATTCAGGGATGTCCAATTGCTAATTCATTTGACACTTATTGAACATCAGTAAGCAAGTCTATATAGAAGACAACACACACACACACTTTTAACAAAATACTTCAAAAATGTCATTACATAATTGGGATCAAGAAGGATGTCAGAATTTTGTTTTAAACATTCATGCAGGGTTTTCCAGTACAAGCATTTTTTTAGTGTTTGAAACTATAATATACTTACATCATTCTCCCTCATTCCCCTTTCTTCCATGCCCCATTGTCCTCTAAAAATTAAGGCCTCTTTTACTCTAATTGTGACGTACACACACACACACACACCTAAATACATAAATACAACCTTCTCAGTTTGTATAATGTTACTTGTACTATAAGGTCCAAGGGCCTGACCACTTGATATTGATAGCTGTATGTGTGGGGGTTCTTTCCTGGTGAGGACTATTTCTCCTGCTCTTGGCATCTTCCAGTTGCTTGTAGTTCTTTGTCTGGGGTTGCCACCCCATAAACTTTTCTCCTTCCATGTTAACATGATCATTGATGTTGTCATTGTTCAGGTCTTATTTTAGCTAGCTATGTTGATGAGACTTCATGGATGTAACCTCTGTGATTTCTAGGAGGCAAAAATCTCATAGGCAACTTCCTATTCCTCTGGATCTTAAAATCTTTCTGCTCCCTCTGCCTCACTTATCTCTGAGCCTTAGGCATAGAAATTGTGCTATAGCTGTATCAGTGAAACTTGCTACCTTGTTCTCTGCATTTTGAATGATTCTGATTTTCTGTAATCATCTTAATTTGTTGCAAAAGTGAAGTTTCCTTGATGAGGGCTGAGGACTACAGATATCTGTGGGTATAAAGATTAACAATTAGAATGAAGTTAGGAATTTTGCTGGCTTAGTAATGTGGCAGTTGTAGGTTCTCCTCCAAGATCCATGACTTCAATAGCTCCAGGTATTTGGCTAGGTATCTTGTACCAACCAGGCTTGTTTTCTTGTGAGTAAGACTTGAAGACTAATTAGAGAGCTGTTGGTTTCTGCTAAGGCATGCATGCCACTGTTGCACTTTTAGAATTATCATGCCATACTGGCCATTGTTGTAGCTCATAGGTATCCTTACTTTCTGTTACTTCTCTTCCTTAGAAGCTGGTGTGGTACCTTCAGGTACCAAGAAAGCTTGTCTTCAGGGAGGAGGCTTTCAGGTCAGATTTAGATCAGGTCCTCTAGGTCCTGTATCTGAAGTGCATGATATTTTCAGCAATACACACTCATCTTCTACTTCTGCAAGGCAACCAAGGACAAAAACAATAGCCTGTAATGTTTTAAAAGTCTCTTGGACAACCATAACCAACAATTCAAAAGGGGCCTTCTAATGCTTACTGTTGGGGTTTTTGTTAGATATAACTGTGGCTCTTGGGAATGNTATATATGAATCCTTCTCACCCTTCACAAAAATAAACTGAATGAGTAACAGATGTAAAGGCAAAAACAAAACCAGTAAGTATCTTAGAAGATAATAGGACAACAAAAATATCATTAATCTTAGATTTATTAGTAGGTTTTCAGACAAGGCCAAAGACAGGATCTGTGAAAGAAAGAACGGACAAGCTGGGCTTCATTAAAATCAGAATTCCTGCTCTGCCAAAGACATGATTGGGAGAAGCCACTAATTGAGAGAAAATATTCGTAAAATTTATCTGTGATAAAGTACTGTTATAAAAGACATAAATAATTCTTAAAACATAACAATGAGGACATAACTTGCTTCAAAAAACAGAATGAAAGCTAAGAAGACAGAATGAAAATAAAGAAATTTTACACATGATTTGTCACCAGGGAAAAGCATGTGGAAACAGCAGTGGCAAATGATTAAACTCTTATTGAATGTCTACAACCCAGAACAGTGACATCCTTGTTAGTGATCAATGTTGGTGACAGTTTAGAATCACAGAGACTTCCACCCATCCCTGAAAGAGATGCAGTGTTACAGTCACTTTGGAGGTAGTTTGGCAATTGTCTATGGAAATAAGCATATTCTCAGTATACAATCTAGTAGTTGCATGCCTTTGTTTTCCCTCAAAGATCTTAAAATTTATATCTGCACAAAACTCCACCCACAGATGTTCATAGAAGCTGTTAACTTTTCATGGGGAGAGATGAGTAAACTTCTTTTCACTCTCATTACAAAGCACCGATGACAGAAGAAAATCAATATTCCATCCAAGCCCAGCTTGGCAAACCAGTGAGTTTTTTGGACCCACAAGCACATTGACAGGAGCAGAAGTGATTCAAAACCAGCTGTGCCACTGTTAAGTCTCACCTCATCATGGATTACCACCTCCAGAAAAAGCTGTGCCATAGAGTCTTATTTCTAGTTTACTTTGCACATTGCATGTACCCTCTTCCAAGATCGCTTGCAGCTGGTTGGGTAGCAAGAGGGAATAATGGTTGGAATCCCAGGTGAGCCAGATGAGGGTCCAGTGACAACCCCTCTTCCTCATCCTATGGAGTGCAATGGCTCCATTCTTATCACTACAGAACTAGTTATCTCTGATCTCTGTAGTGTTCCCCTTGTTTCATTGTCATGGCTACTGGGTCAAGGTTATATTTAAAGCTAACTAAGAGATGCTTAGAAGAAAAGCCATAGTAACATTAGCATTAGTTATAATTGTGAGAATTTAAAAAGAATCAATGTGTCCATCAGTAGGTGACCAAATAAATAGCGGTGGCATATCCAGACAATAAAATATTCTGTGTCCAGTATGAATGAGCTATGAAAAAGGATGGAAGAAATTCAACTGAATGTTCTATGGAAGAAGTGAATCTGAAAAGGTACAGACCTGTCCTAGTAATGGCAATATTGTGACGATTCCAAGATCACTGCTTGCCAGGGACTGTAGGGTGGGAGGAGATGGGTAGGCAAAACATGGATTATTGTGGGCATAAAAAATGATGTGGGATTCCCCTCTGTATGTTGTGAATACCACTGGTTAATAAAGGAACTGCTTTGAGCCTATAGCAGAGCAGGGCAGAACAGAATGAGGCAGGAAAAACTAAACTGAAAGCTGGGAGAAAGAAGGTGGAGTCAAGAGAAGCCATGTAGCCACCAGAGGGGAAAGATGTGAGCTATCAGCTGGAACCTTGCCAGTAGACCACGATCCTTGTGGTACAATATAAAATAATAGAAATGGGTTAGTTCAATATGTAAAAGCTTGCTAGGAATATCCTATAGTGATTGGCCAAGCAGTGATTTAATTAATACAGTGTCTGTGTGGTTATTTTGGGGCTAAGAAGCTGGGAACAAATAATCAGCCTCTTACTATAAATTGGCACTCCAATGTGTGCTAGCTATATCCATGTAAAACCTGAGTAAACTTGGAAAGAAATTCTAGACATTGAAAAACAAAGGTTAGCCTTAATTTTTTTCCAGATAGGCTTTACTTGCTGGCGGCATGCTGCATCTACTTTTAGAGAGGTCTTCGTGATTCAGCAGTAGCAGAAAAAAACATGTGTTTTTGAAATGATGGCTTCCTGGGCATAAATTGACTCTTTTAGGAGGTCTGACTACAGAGCATTAAAGTGGGGTTTGTGAGTAGAGTGCTACAACTTGCTTAGTGCCAACATAGACCCGCTGTGTGCCTGAAAATGGGGCTGTGAACATGGCTCATGCTAAACAGACCACTGCCTTGCCATGTTGGACTGTGCAGAGCCAAAAGGCAAAGCATCCTTAGTAAGGACACTTAGCCGCTTTACATTTTAAAAAGGGGTCCTGGTCAGAAAATAATTACAGATGCACAACAAAGACAGATTCAGATAAAAAGGACCTCTGAAAGGGTCACAGTGTTGGATAAATGTACATAGGCTTGGGAGATAGAAGAAAAAAATATAAAAATATAGATAGTTATAAAAGGAAGTAAATGATTTTAAAAAAACTAAAACAAAGTCTTTAAAGAAACAGAGTATAGACAGTCATAGGTTAAAAGGAGTAAAGAAAATTAAGCCATGTAAATATGGAAAATACACAAAGAGTCTGGATTACATATATTATAGTGTTTTTTTTTTTTAATTTTTTTGGCTGTGAAGAAACTAAATCCAGAGAGACATTTCATTGTATGGGCTGCTAAGATAAACCAATGTAAAGGTATCTTGACTTCAGAATTTGCATATAAAGATATGTTGCTTTGGAAAAGAGGTTCTGCCTTTGTTTCTAAAGAGGATGGGAACCTGTGTTTTTCTTCCAAACTAATATAGTTTGATGGACCTCTTGAAAGATCTTTGTGAACCCTCCCCCCATAAGTACTTTGCCCAACAAAAAGCAGGAACCAGTTTTGAGAGAATTGTGCCAAAATTCCCTAAATGTTTGTTTATAAATGTTTGTTTACAAAGAAGGAAATGCTTTAGAGATTTGCACTGGTATGAATCTTGATTTAGTGATACAAATTTAAGGTCAATTTTGTTATATGTATATTTCTGTTCTTGATTAATGTATTATATTTGTGCAGCTCATTTAAAAATGCAATGTATAATTAAGAAATATCAGTAGAGAGTCATCTACAATAGTCACACTTGTAGTCATGTTAGTTAGGTTTTCTAGATATACAGAGATATATTTAAGATGGTTAGGGATTCTTTGAATCTTTCAGAGAACTTCAGAATATGACATTTAAAATGTTTTAATAACTTAGGACTTTTCATGACAATGACATCTGCTCCTGACAACATCAATTATTTCAAGAGGGAGATGGGCATTGAAGAGGCTCCTTATGGAGTTTGTTAGCAATTTGAGCAAGAAACTGCTCTTGTCTGGACTGCTTGATGTTATACTGTATGAGCTGGGCATGAGGGACCCACGGAGAGATGGTTGTTGAACTTGCCTAAAGATGAGATGATTCTTTGGGGTTCTTGCTTCATGAAAGAGTTTGCCGGACATTTTGCAAGACACAGAAGAAAGTGTCAACAAACTGCCAATATATATATATATATAGGCAGAACTGTCTTTGAAATTTCCTGCTTCATGGAAAAGTCTGCTGGATACTATGGGTTTCTAGGCTGAAGATGGATGCCCCAGTGGTACAGAAGAACTTTGGGTGATTGTCCAGGAAGCAAGATGTCTCTGTCAATTCTAGAGTTTTGGAAGTTACTTACAATGTACTTCCTATTTACTTAGGTAATATTATATCTGCCTGGAGTCTTTGATGGAGTTGATGAATAGATAATTAAGGTTATAGTTTTCCTTAGTTATGATAAAAGATAAAGTAGATATAAATATTTCAACTGTAATTCTTGCTTAATATTTATCTTGTTATATGTAATTTTACTATGTTAAAGTTAAAACCTTTTTTATTTAAACAGAAAAAGGGAGGTGATATGGGACTCCTCTCTGTATGCTGTGAATACCATTGGTCAATAAAGAAACTGTTTTGAGCCTATAGCAGAGCAGGGCAGAACAGAACGAGGCAGAAAAAACTAAACTGAATGCTGGGAGAAAGAAGGCAGAATCAGGAGAAGCTATGTACCTGCTAGAGGGGAAAGACGTGAGTTACTAGCTGGAAGGCCCTGTGCCTCATGGTAAAATAAAAAATAATAGAAATTGATTAATTTAATATGTAAGGCATTGCTATGCATATGTTATAATGATTGGCCAAGTAGTGATCTAATTAATACAGTTTCTGTGTGGTTATTTTGGGACTGAACAGCTGGGAACAAACAAGTGGCCTCCTTGCCCTTGTTATATAAAGAAACAAATACAAAAATAGATAAATAAAAGTGTAAAGAAGCACAAATTGAGTATCGATATATGATAAGAATGAGTAACTGATTGGGGGAGGGGGAGGGAAATGGGAGGCGGTGGTGGGGAGGAGACAGAAATCTTTAATAAATAAATAAATTTAAAAAAGAATGAATAACTGAATAAGAATACAGTGGAAGACAAGGTGTAGAACTCTCTTGTAGAAAATTGAAATTAGTATCTGCAGAAGGAAGGTGGTAAATATAGAACCACTCCAACACTGCAGTAAAAATTACTTCAGACAAGATTCACAAAGGGATGCTAAAATTAGCACAGAAAGTCCTAAGGAGAAAGAGGATACATACATCTCAAAGTACAGTGGGGAACAGTCAGATGCCATCATCATTAAGGACTTCTGATAGCTTGGCATCATGCATCTCTCTGTCGTTGCCAGGGAACACTGGGTCCCTTTTGTGGGCTCTTAGTCTCATAGATAAAAGGAGGAAAGTTGAGAACAATTTTGAAGTTTGGGGGAAAAATAACATGCATCCTAAGGAAGAGAATGTCAAGCTTCTGAAATGGTGGTCCAGAAAGTGGGCAGGCTCAGTCATTTAAATCAGAGAGGAGTAGCCGGAGTGGGAGTAATGGGGAGGGAGGGAGGAAGGGAGAAGAGGAAGAGGTGTGGTTGAACGTTAGGGCAAATTGACTTTGAAGTTAGACTAGTGTCTGCAAAAGAGCGGTGGAAGGAAAGACAAAAAAAAGTTAAGACTCAGAAAGCATGCAGGTTTGAGGCAGATTGTTTGCAGGGATGACCTGTGACCCACTGGGGCATCGAGCAGCATGTGCCCATTCTAATTGAAGTAAGGGTCAATCTCCCTTAAGAACTCCCTAGCATTTTCTGCCAACTCCCTTTTTTGTGGTTAGTTTGTGATGAAACCCATCCTGGGACAAATGCCAGGATATGAGACAGTGCTCCCTTCTGCCTGGACTGGCTTTTTATGTGCATGTGCAGTTTCCTTTGTTTGACCATCTGATGTAAAACCATGGCAATGCTATGCTATGTGTAGAGAATATTACCTCGTGTATGCCCCATGGAACTCTGTCTTTGTGGCCTGTGGTCTTGTATCACATAGTACTGACTAATTTCTAACATACACAGGACAAGTCAACAGCATAACCAATGGATTAAGTCCTTTAGTCTTTGTAAAATTAACAATATAACCCAGAAAAATTTATTATAACCTAATGAGATGATCTAATTCAGCAGCATGTTTTCTATAAATCAGCTTTATTCGAAGGGTTTAGTTTGCCAGATCTCAGTATGCACCTTCAAATAAGTGTTCACGAGTCTCTAGCGGTTTGTTTTCACTTTAGTCTTTGGAGTACAGAGAAGTTTTTGTCCAAAGTCTTTATAAATCCCATTGTCCTCTAGTTTGATTAATGACAAAGCAATGTGTTGGGGATCTCATTTTTCTTTAATACTTTCCTTTTTTCAAGGCTTTCATTGTGCCTGGATCAAGGATAATTTATCATGGATATTTTTAGACACAATTTGAGAAGCTTTTCTTCCGCTGCAGGTTGGAGGAAGTCAAGTTGGGGCTTTGATTTGATTTCCTCTGCTCAGAATATAAATTATTCCAAACTAAGATTTTGTTTTTTTTAAATTATTCAAGAACTAAGTGTAACTAAATAATGAAATGTTAAGTGCATTCCTTAAAATTTATATTATTTAATAAGTATATCACATTAGGTAGTTCTAAATAATATTTTTTAAGATCTGACCACAGTTCTTTTAATTAATATTATTACTTAAGCTAGGTTTGAAAGTATTATATTTATAATAGTGGTAGATTACTGTATTAGAAGTTGTACTAAAACTTAATTTTTAAAAATATGTACTTTATTCATGTGTGTGTGTGCATGAGTGTGTTTGTATTTATATGTGTGGGTACATGTGTTTGTGTATATGCAGAGCCCAAAGTAGCCCATTCAATCCCTTGGAACTGGAGTTCCAGGTTTTTGTGTCATGCCTGGGTTATTAGTCGGATTCTGGGATCTGATGTCTGGTCTTCACGGTTGAACAACAACTGATCTTAACCACTGAACAATCTCTCAAACCCCTTAACATTGCAGAAACAACAGCATTAAGCATTAAGTAGCCTCACAGTTTTTGCAGATTAAAAACTTAATGCTAGAGGGGGTTGCTTGTTGGTTCCTGGCTGCTCAGCCCCGAAATAACCACACAGATGCTGTATTAATTAAATCACTGCTTGGTCCATTATCTCTAGCTTCTTATTTGCTAACTCTTACATATTAATTTAACCCATTTCTATTAATCTTTGTATTGCCACATGGGTTACCGGCTAAAGTTCTGACCAGCGTCTGTCTCTGGTGGATCCATGGTGTCTCTCTGCCCTTCTTCCTCCCAGCATTCAGCCTAGCTTTCCCTGCCTACCTAAATTCTGCCATGCTGTAGGTCCAAAGCAGTTCCACAGTTTCTTTATTCATTAATAGTAACCACAGCACACAGAAGGGACTGCCACATCAACTAACATTTCTGAGCTTTGCCCCCTCCTTTTTCTTTCTCTTCTTCTTCTTCTTCTTCTTCTTCTTCTTCTTCTTCTTCTTCTTCTTCTTCTTCTTCTTCTTCTTCTTCTTCTTCTTCTTCTTCTTCTTCCTCTTCTTCCTCTTCTTCCTCTTCTTCCTCTTCTTCCTCTTCTTCCTCTTCTTCCTCTTCTTCCTCTTCTTCCTCTTCTTCCTCTTCTTCCTCTTCTTCCTCTTC
>NW_026067966.1:2825032-2842685 GCF_014885135.2 Alexandromys fortis
TTCTTCTTCTTCTTCTTCTTCTTCTTCTTCTTCTTCTTCTTCTTCTTCTTCTTCTTCTTCTTCTTCTTCTTCTTCTTCTTCTTCTTCTTCTTCTTTATTTTCCTTCCTTCTCCATCTTCTCCTTCTTCTTTTGTCAACTTGACTCAAACTAGAGTCCTCCAAGAAGAGAGAACCTTTATTGATTTCCCTGTGGGTACTGCTGTAGGGTAATTTCTTGATTCTTAACTAACGTAGAAAGTAGAAAGAGTCCAGGTAACTGGGGGCCTGGACGGGTGATCCTGGATTATATAAGAAAACAAGTTGTACAAATCATGGAAAACAAGTTAGTAGTCAGTGTTCCCCCATAGTCTCTGCTGCAGTTCCTGCCTTTACTTCCCTCAATGAAGAACTGTAACTTATACGCCAAATAAGTCCTTTCATTCGTAGAAGCAGTATGCATTCAACTACTCTTCTCAGTTCTCTTCAGTGTGGTAAAGCACGGCAGAAGAGCATGAGTGTAGGTGGGGAGGAATATTGCCACCTTGGAGGCTTGTCCCAATGTATGTGTCAAGGTTATATTTTCCATTAGTATTTTTAGTAATTACTGATCAACTTTTCCACTGGAACTGCATTCGTCTTTGCAACTGTTAAGGTCATACGTTTTTGCTTAACAGTCACATTAATTATCAATATAGTTTTCTACTTAGATATTTTAAAACTTTTAATAATTGTTCTTGTCCATCAAATTAACAGCTTGCAAGGCTTTCCATTTGAGCAGCATTTTACTGTTGTCATAAATATAGTTTTTTTTGTTTAAATGGCATAGAATTTCTTTTTTTTAAAATTTATTTATTTATTTATTTATTAAATATTTCTGTCTCTTCCCCACCTCTGCCTCCCCTTTCCCTCGCCCTCCCCCAATCAAGTCCTCCTCCCTCGTCAGTCCAAAGAGCAATCAGGGCTCTCCGTCCCGTGGGAAGTCCAAGGAAAACCCTCCTCCGTCCAGGTCTCATAAGGTGAGCATCCAAACAGCCTAGGCTCCCACAAAGCCAATACATGCAATAGGATCAAAAACCCATTGCCATTGTTCTTGAGTTCTCAGTAGTCCTCATTGTCCGCTATGTTCAGTGAGACCTGTTTTAACCCAGGCTTTTTCAGACCCAGGTCAGCTGGCCTTGGTGAGTTCCCGATAGAGCATCTCCATTGTCTCAGTGTGTGGGTGCACCCCTCGCGGTCCTGAGTTCCTTGCTCATGTTCGCTCTCCTTCTGCTCCTGATTTGGACCTTGAGATTTCAGTCCGGTGCTCCAATGTGGGTCTCTGTCTCTGTCTCCTTTCATCGCCTGATGAAGGTTAATATTCAGGAGGATGCCTATATGTTTTTCTTTGGGTTCTCCTTCTTATTTAGCTTCTCTAAGAACCCGAATTATAGGCTCAATGTCCTTTATTTATGGCTAGAAACCAAATATGAGTGAGTACATCCCATGTTCCTCTTTTTGGGTCTGGCTTACCTCACTCAGGATAGTGTTTTCTATTTCCATCCATTTGCCTGCAAACTTCAAGAAGTCCTTGTTTTTTACTGCTGAGTAGTACTCTAATATGTATATATTCCATACTTTCTTCATCCATTCTTCAATTGAAGGGCATCTAGGTTGTTTCCAGGTTCTGGCTATTACAAACAATGCTGCTATGAACATAGTAGAGCATATATTTTTGTTGTATGATAAGGCCTCTCTTGGGTATATTCCCAAGAGTGGTATTGCTGGGTCCATGGGTAGGTTGATCCCAAATTTTCTGAGAAACCGCCACACTGCTTTCCAGAGTGGTTGTACAAGTTTGCATTCCCACCAGCAATGGATAAGTGTACCCCTTTCTCCACAACCTCTCCAGCATAGGCTATCATTGGTGTTTTTGATTTTAGCCATTCTGACAGGTGTAAGATGGTATCTTAAAGTTGTCTTGATTTGCATTTCCCTGATCGCTAAGGAAGTTGAGCATGACCTTAGGTGTCTTTTGGCCATTTGAACTTCTTCTGTTGAGAGATCTCTGTTCAGCTCAGTGCCCCATTTTATAATTGGGTTGATTAGCCTTTTACAGTCTAGTTTCTTAAGTTCTTTATATATTTTGGAGATCAGACCTTTGTCAGTTGCGGGGTTGGTGAAGATCTTCTCCCAGTCAGTGGGTTGCCTTTCTGTCTTAGCGACAGTGTCCTTTGCTTTACAGAAGCTTCTCAGTCTCATGAGGTCCCATTTATTCAATGAGGCCCTTACTGTCTGTGCTGCTGATGTTATACGTAGGAAGCGGTCTCCTGTGCCCACTTGTTGTAGTGTAGTTCCCACTTTCTCTCCTATCAGGTTCAGTGTGTTCAGACTGATATTGAGGTCTTTAATCCACTTGGACTTGAGTTTTGTGCATGGTGACAGACATGGATCTATTTTCATTTTTGTACAGATTGAAATCCAGTTTTGCCAGCACAATTTGTTGAAGATGCTCTCTTTTTTCCATTGTATAGTTTTAGCTCCTTTATCGAAAATCAGTTGCTCATAGGTTTGTGGATTAAAGTCAGGGTCTTCTATACGGTTCCATTGGTCGACTTCTCTGTTTTTATGCCAATACCAAGCTGTTTTTAATACTGTAGCTCTGTAATAGAGTTTGAAGTCAGGGATGGTAATGCCTCCAGACGTTCCTTTATTGTATAAGATTGTTTTGGCTATCCTGGGTTTTTTATTTTTCCATATAAAGTTGATTATTGTCTTCTCCAGATCTGTGAAGAATTTTGATGGGATTTTGATGGGGATTGCATTGAATCTATATATTGCTTTTGGAAGAATTGCCATTTTTACTATGTTGATCCTCCCAATCCAAGAGCAAGGGAGATCCTTCCATTTTCTGGTGTCTTCTTCTATTTCGTTCTTCAAAGTCTTAAAGTTCTTGTCATATAGATCTTTCACTTCCTTGGTCAGGGTTACCCCAAGATATTTTATGCTCTTTGTGGCTATCATGAAAGGTGATGCTTCTCTGATTTCCCTCTCTGTTTCCTTATCCTTACTGTATAGGAAGGCAACTGATTTTTTCGAGTTGATCTTGTATCCTGCCACATTACTGAAGGTGTTTATCAGCTGTAGGAGTTCTTTGGTAGAGTTTTTGGGGTCGCTTATGTATACTATCATATCATCTGCAAATAACGAAAGCTTAACTTCTTCCTTTCCAATACGAATCCCTTTGATCCCCTTATGTTGTCTTATTGCTATTGCTAGAACTTCAAGCACTATATTGAAGAGGTATGGAGAGAGTGGACATCCTTGTCTTGTTCCTGATTTTAGTGGGATGGCTTTGAGTTTTTCTCCGTTTAATTTAATGTTAGCTGTCGGTTTGCTGTAAATAGCTTTTATTATATTTAGGTATGACCCTTGTATCCCTAGTCTCTCCAATACCTTTATCATAAAGGGGTGTTGGATTTTGTCGAATGCTTTTTCAGCATCTAATGAAATGATCATATGGTTTTTTTCTTTCATTTTATTTATATGGTGGATTACATTGATAGATTTGCGTATGTTGAACCAGCCCTGCATCTCTGGGATGAAGCCTACTTGATCATAATGGATAATTTTTCTAATGTGTTCTTGAATTCGGTTTGCCAGTATTTTATTAAGAATTTTTGCGTCGATATTCATGAGTGAGATAGGCCTGTAGTTCTCTTTCTTGGTTGGGTCTTTGTGTGGTTTTGGTATCAGGGTAACTGTAGCTTCATAAAAGGAATTTGGCAATGACTTTTCTGTTTCTATACTGTGAAATACATTAAGGAGAATAGGTATTAGCTCTTCTTGGAAGTTCTGGTAGAATTCTGCATTGAAACCATCTGGTCCTGGGCTTTTTTTAGAGGGCAGATTTTTGATAACTGCTTCAAGTTCTTCGCGACTAACAGGTCTATTTAGATCTTTCACCTGGTCTTGGTTTAGCTTTGGTATATGGTACTTATCTAAAAAGATGTCCATTTCTTTTGTATTTTCCAGTTTTGTGGCATACAGGCTCCTGTAGTAAGATCTAATGATTCTCTGAATTTCCTCTGTGTCTGTGGTTATGTCCCCCTTTTCATTTCTGATCTTATTTATTTGCGTGTTCTCCCTCTGTTGTTTAATTAGTTTGGATAGGGGTTTGTCTATCTTGTTGATTTTCTCCAAGAACCAACTTTTTGTTTCATTGATTCTTTGGACTGTTTTCTGTGTTTCTATTTTGTTGATTTCTGCCCTCAGTTTGATTATTTCCAGTCTTCTACTCCTTCTGGGCACATCTGCTTCTTTTTTTTCTAAAGCTTTCAGGTGTGCTGTTAAGTCCCCAGTGTATGCTTTCTCCGTTTTCTTTAAGTGGGCACTTAGTGCTATGAAGTGGCATAGAATTTCAATACAAGTACATAACAAGTGTTTACTTCACTCTACCTTAAATTTTCCCAATATTTAAAAGAACAATCCAGTTATTAATTACAAATTCATAAAACTTGCCTTATTCTTGTCACTCACAGTGCAATTCTAATTAGGGATGATGCTATCAAGCATGATGCAAAATCATTAATCATATACAGGTTTAGGGTGTCTGAAATGTCATTCTCCTTGGTATTTAACTTACCTCTCAGTGGCCGAGGCCACTGCACAGATTTAGGTCAAATAATGAGGTCAAATTTCAAGACATTTCCACTACATAAACCCCTCAGTGAATCCTGAGTTAAGCTCCATCTTTTTCTGCCCACAAACATGAGATAATGTCTTTCTAACTTTTAGTGTCTTTAATTTCTTTCTTTGATATTTCATAGCCTATAAGTAGAGGTCTTTCATCTCCTTGGTTAGGTTTGTTCCTAGATATTTTTAGACTGTTGTGAGTGAGATTACTCTGCAGGTCTATTTCTTAGTATCTCTGTTGCTGATATATAGACACTTGTTTCCATACATTGATGTTGTAGTCTGCTATTTTACTGAAAGTGTTTATGAGATCTACTCCAGAATTTTCTGGTACAGTTTTGCTGTTTGCTTGTTTTGTTTCTGTCTTTTATATATAGAATAATATAATCTATGGGAAGGCATCATTTGAGTTTTTTCCTTTCCAATTTGTTTCCCTTTAAGTTCCTTTTTCCTTATTGCTCTAACCAAGCATTTCAGCATTTAGGGAAATGTTCCAGATAAAATCCACTAAGGAGTTTATTTTCTATATATTCACTCATGACCTTCAAGATTTCCTTGATTATCTGTTACAGTGTATCCATTGCATTTCTGACTTTCTTAATTTGGATGCCCTCTCTCTTTGGGTTAATTTATCTAATGTTCTGTTGACCTTGTTTTTCCTATGAAAGAAACACTTGCGTTGAGTCCTTGCATTGTTCATTCATTCTCCATTTTATTTATATTCACCCTGACTTTTATTTCTTTCCATCTATGAGCTTTGTGTTAGATTCGCTCTTGTTATGTGACATACTCACCTTTTCTCTAAGTTCTGGAGATAGGTAATCCCTCTTATTACTTTTTAAAACTCTTTCTTTCATTGGTTTATTATGTTATGTATTATTTATTGATTATTAGTATTTATTTTTTGATATTTACATCTCATTAGAACTGCCTTAACTATATCCCACATATTTTTATAGTAGTATTTTTAATTTTTCTAGATTTTTAAAATTTCAAAATTTCTTTCCTTATTTCTTCAATGACAGAGATTATCCAAGGAGGAATATTTTTCTAACCCTCTTTGTGTCCGTGTGATTTCAGTAGTTTTTTTGTTACTGTTTCTAATTGAAATCACAAAAATAATTTTAATTCTTGCTTGATAAGACTTGCTTTACTGTGTTGAATGCTATTTATTTTGGATAACTTTTGTTGGCTGACTAGAAAAATACATTTTCTGCAGTTGTTGCATGGAATAATCTGTAGATCACTGCTAAGTCTGTTTGCTGGATGATGCAACTTAACCCCGAAGTTTCTCTAATTGATTTTTTTGTCAGAATAATAGCTTTTCTGGACACAGTTACATAATTTGGAAGCTTTATGCTTTTAGGGCTTAGATAATAACATTTCATGTTTCCTTTGCTTTTAGGGTTTTAGCTAAAAGAGAAAGGTCTGCTGTTGCTTTTCTGATGAGTTTGCCTTAAAGTTTGCATTTTTCCATGTAGCTTTTAATAATGTTTCTTTGCAGTCTATGCATTTTAAGTTATAATATGTGGAAAGGTTTCTGATCATATTAGGAGTTCTAAGTGAGTCGTCTAGTATGCAAATTTCTATATATTTTCCCAGGGTTGGAAAATTTCTGCTATAATTTATTGAGTAAGCTTTCTGTGCTTTAGTCCACAATTTAGTTCTTCATTCATCTACCTCATGAGTTCCTGGGATTAGTTTGTTGGATATGTCCCAGAGGTTTTGAATGCTGTGGTTTAAATTCTTCCTTTACTTCTGTCTTAATGTGCTATTTTCTTCAAGTTGTCCTCAAATCTCGATGTGCTTTCTTTTCCTTGGTCTAGCCTACTAACACTTCTCACTGGGAAAGCTACTAACACTTCATCAGTTCTTTGGAATCTTCTTTGAGATTATCCATCCTTTAAAAAAAATAGCCTATTGAATTCTTCTTTCAGTACTTCAACCATATCTCTATCTTCAGTTTTAGTTGTAGAAAGTTTGTGAGATCCAAGAGGGGGTAATATTGGCTTATTTGTTATTTTATTCCTTTTCTATACTGTGATTTGTGCACATTTTTGTGATGGATCTGTCTCACTTCTTTTCTTCTTATTTGTTTGTTTATTTATATTTATTTTATGTGGATAGTCTCCTCTTTGGCTTGTTTGCCACTACTCTTTGGAGGGGATAAAGTAGGTATCTCTAGCGAAAACAGTGAACTGAGGCACGTTTTGCTTGTAAATCTAGCCTTTGATGACTGAGCCATATCTCCAGCCCATTACAGACGAGGTTTGAAATGACGTAGAAAGCAATTAGATAGTTCACAAACATTATCAATAAAGTTAAAAATGAAAAGGTTAAATAAGCTACTAAGTTGACAAGCTAAGAGTTTAAAAATTATTAATATTAAGGTATTAAACATTCATACAGTAAAAAGAGGAGACTTGGAAAGAAAAGAAAAAAAGAAAAGAAAAGGAGAAATCAAGTTAGGGATAGGCATAAATGTGTTTGGGAGGAAGACATCAATGGTTACAGTGACTGAGGGGACCATAGTATATACAGAGCAGGCTGAGCAGAACCAAACTGAGACAAGAGAAGGTATGAAACTATTGAATGAAAAAGGATAAAAATGATACATCAGTTAAGATGTTTTCGGTACTCAGAGATGTGTGTGTTTTCACCCGTAGGCTATTTTCTGGAGTTCCTTCTCTAGGGAGTATGTCATCTGCTTGTCTGGGCTCCAAAACGTTAAGACGGGAGAGGGATGTTTGCTCTATTCTGTCCTTGTCGGGTTGAGTCTGAGGAGGAACACCACTCTACCTGCTGTTTCTATCCCTGTTATATCTTCCTCTCAGTGCACGGACTCTGGCACTAAGAGCTTCCGGTTCGCAGTGACTGATGGGTGTGCTCGCTCTTTGACACCACCACTGACTTACTTTTTCTTACTGTAGTATCTTGTCCACAGATCAAAGAGAAGCCCAATACATATTACATTCACGATTAGATGTTGTTGTCTATTATGGTCGGCTTTAATGTCAACTTGCCACAAATTAGAATCACCTCGTTAGGGAGCCTCTCCTGAAGAATTGTCCTGATTGCCTTGATTAATATGGGCAAGTGCACCCTGGCTGTGAGAGGCATTTCTGGAAGCAGTTCAAACAAAAAGGGGGGTTCAGAAGGAAGTTTATTCTTCCATTTACTTGCGTGGCCTCCCCTCTTGCTACAAGTTGATTTGCCCCATTTATGACACTTTAGCAGTCTTTCATTGATTGGCAGAACCAGGGTTTCTGAGTGTTTATTTTGGAATATGAACCAGCAGCTCTCCAGAAATTTTCCCACCTCCTGGAGACCATCAGACTACTAATGTACCCTGCCTTGTGGACTGAGTGACATTCTATCATTGCCCCCAGTGAAGGACTGCTATTCTAAGATTATTCCAATTATTGAGGCACCTAGTCGTAAGGATTGAGTACTGGGTTCTCAGTGGCTCTGGGGTGATTTGGCAGTGGTTACTGTTTGTAGACTAACTTAACACATTGACAAATACTTTTATCTCTTTGATTTTGTTTCTTTTGAGAAACTTGACTAAAACATTGTCTTACTGGAAGTAGGCAGCTCTGGGTGGGGTGGGGGGTAGTTAGTTTTGTCTTCAGGTTTGACTTCCCTGAGAAGTCTGGTCCATACTTTCTGTCTCTTTGCTGGAATGTATTTGTGAGCCTGAGAATAAGCACAGGCGCTTTTCCATCTGTGATACACAGGTTCTCATGATACAAAAGGTGCAATGCTCATTAGTGGGGTGTGTGTGGGGGGGGAGGGAGAGTGCACACAGGCAGGAAGAGGTGTGCTTTGAGGTTTGGAAATATAGAAATGGAAGCTTATTTACTTTCAAAACCAAGATGCTCAACTGAAAATTGTCTCATGGCTTCTCTTTGCTGAACCCCTAGGAAGTTAAACGTAGTGGGTCTCTTCTGCCTGGCCTAAGTCCTGTGTTCAGGGACCTTGCATAAAAGCCTGTAACCTCTGGCATTGTCTGGCTCACTTGGCCTGCTGTTTTCCTTCATTTCCCTTTCCTTTACTGTGTGCTGATTGCCGAGGGCCTCTAGAAACCTGCAGTTAACAGTTTCTCCTGGTAACTGTTCATAGCTGCCACTTGCTGACTTTCTGTCTGAGCGGATTCTTCCTGCAACTGTATATCTGAAAATGTTTTAGGTTTGTGGAAATGCAGGAAGGATGGGGTCTCTAATCCGTCATTGTTCTGGTCATACAAAAATAACTTTTCTGTACTGGTCTAGTGCTTCGTTGGGTAAGTGCTTGATATTTTACATTTCAGCTCGCATGATGATGGCCGTCGAGGGGGGTGGTTCCGTGACTGTGAAGACGTCGAGGGGGCCTCTGTGATTCATGAAATAGCAAGGTCACAGATCCTAAATCATCCTGCTTCTTCACTGGCCTCCGCAACAGTGTAAAATATGGTCTCTACAATGAACTTAAGATCCCCAAGATAATTCTGTCTCATGGTTGGGCATCTTCTTGACATCTGCGATTAATAGCTGCTTGCCAGGAGTCATTTGTTTTGAAGTTTCTCTTGATTACGGCCTCTTTATTATTAACTAAAGTTTCCAGTAAATATTTGAAGAAATTCTCAGTGTTATGAGATGTAGGTTACATTTAAAACGTTATGAAGGACAAGCACCTTTTCCATCAGAAACACTGGGAAAAGGTATATATTGATATTCTGAATCATTTATGAAATGAATGAATGTATAGTTCTACAATAAAGGTATTGCAAAAATAAAAACACCAAAATATTAAATCTTCAAAAAGAATTGATAGAGTCCTGACAATATATCACAGATCCACAGAGGAGTCTACTCAAACTGCCTGAAGTATAAGAAAAAGTAGAAAGTGAGCCTATTTCATATGTCCTGATGTAGAACTGCACATGGCTTTGAGTTTGAAATGTTTGATGTGACATTAATATTGTCATCTTCCTTGATCATCATTGCTTGGAGATTCCAAGTGATAAAGCATTATTTCACTTAATAGCAGTTAGTTGTGAGACTCCTTCTTTAGGAACTGCTTTCCTCTTCGAAAAAAATTAGAGCATCTTTCTTTTGGTGACTAAGAAATTTGGGTGTCCAAGATCTTCTCTGAAATATGGGCAATCAAGGTCCTCTCTGGAGCCTGGAGGTCAGCTGGAACCAAGGGGTCACAGAAGAGTTTAGAGATTCGTAGGAAGAAGAGAGGGGTCAGGCCCCAGAAGGGAAGACAAATAGAGCAGAAACAAGCAAGATGTGGAAGAAGAACAAGAGCACAGTAGGTCCTAGCAGCAAGACAGTGAGGGTACCAAACTCACCAAGTACTTAGTGTGTATGTTTTAATTTCCTCTTTGTTTTCATTTTATATGTACCCCCGGTGTGTTGAGCTTCAGTTCCCATGAGTTGAGTTCCAATGTTTCCATTTTTTATTTTGGATTACAAGTAAGGACTTCATAGAAAGAGGGCTAATATAACAACTTGATATTCTGAGTTACTAAAAAAAATCTGAATGTACAGTTCTGTGATAAGGATGGCTTGAATTTGTGTTTAGAAAACATTGTGGCTGTATCTGTAGATGCTTAGACACATGAACTCGGGACAGAGAGACTTTGGGACAATTTGATTATCCAGATTTGTTTGATCTTTTAAAATAACAGCATGTCTATGGACTAAGAACACGATTACTGCATTTTTCTAGGGAAAGCAACTGAGCCTCACAAAGCCACCTGATGGAAAATGATAGAGATACCTAAAACTGTCCAAATATCATCACTGAGGTGTCTCTGCTCAGTTCCTCCCATTCTTGGCTCATTTGTCAAAGCAAGACTTCAAATATGCCCTGGTAAAACGCCAGCACTTTGCAGTAAATTAGTGCCTGCTATGTCAACATCATTTGACATTTCTCACGTGACCTCTAGTTTAGGGAATGAAGTTGCTATAACAAATTGGCATCTTGCCAGTGACCTCTGGAGGCCGAGGAACCATCATGTCAACAGAACTCATTTCAGGGACTCCTGGTGCTACGCTGAAGTCTTGCTGTTTGCTATAAGCAGTGAACTTTTATTATTGCAGGAGGCTGAAGAGTTAAGGGTCAAACTGTAGGTGAGAAACAGATTGCTTCCCAGAAGAGCCTTCGTGGTAGAAAAGTTCATGCTAGCTTCTTGGAGAACTTTGGATAGATTTCGTTTTTAATTATGGTCTTTATATAGATCGCAATAAACTTTCTAAACAACCCCAGGATCCAGAAGGCAAGCAAAGGTGATAATACCATGGACAAGACAGCGTTATTCCTACCATTTAAATTATTCTCAATTGAATTACATTTATTTGTATTACACATGAATGCCTTCCTATTGACAAAGCAATAAGATTGAAACCCAATATTCACAGTCATAACAAAAATAAGTGAATGTACAGTTACTTAATTTAGCTTAGTTTGAATTAGTTTTTTAAGAAAATCCTGTGGTTGAACCTGTTACAAAATTTCCTTCAAAATAGGTTCTCAGTTCTCTATAGCAAACTTTCTCAACATGATAGCCATATGTTCTGTTTTTCTCCCACTGTCATTAAAATACTCATTAAGATGCATAGCCAGGGAGCCAGATGTTTTGTTTTTATTGCATTCTATTTTCTTCACGTTTACAATCTCTGTATAGTTACATGGTGACTGAAATTTGTGACTGTTCTCTATCTATTTAACTAGAGAAGTGTATACAGATACATGCTTATAGAGATAGAAGCACGTTAAGATGCATAGTTCTGAGTGTGGCTCTGTTCATTTTTTTCTATCTTAATTAAAAAGGACCTTCTCATGCTTAGAAGGCAAACTATCAGACACTTCGATACGATGGCAACCACTCATGCGTTTGTTTCATTTCTTCCTGATTTTTTCTTTCTCCTCTGCTTTCAAATATAATGCTTGCCAGACACTTGATAAAAGAGGGGTGCTACTTAATGAGGCACATGTAGAGACATAAAAACAAAGATCTTAATTCTCTATGTACTGGCCAATTACTGCCAGACTTTTTGACCGAAATACGTTTTTCCTGGTTTAAATCGAAATCTTTGGCTACTCACCCCTTTCTAGATTCATCCTTTCCAAGTAGTAACTGTATGTAGAAAAACGGTATGCTGTTCAATGTTGAGGGGATAAGACAGTATCATATTTATATAAGATGTATTATTATATATTGAAAGTTGGAATATTAATACCATAGGAAGGACCATTTTCTAGCCTAGAAATCTCTTTTCCAAGACAGTTTCTCTTGTCTTGAGGAGAACCTATGGTTCTAGTTAAATCTGGACTTCTCCAATATTTGTGAAATTCTTTTGGTTCCAGTGAGGATAGGTGTTAGGGAATGGAAACTTAAATTGAGGGGGAAACCTCCATTTTCACTTTGATTGTCTTTTGCCATTAAATATAAAGAATTGGTGAAACACTATTAAAGGAGGATAATCTTTCTTGATACCTTATCTCAAATCTTTTCTTTCTCCCCTCCCACCTCTTGGAGGGCATACCAACTCTCAAAGCCTTTGGTTACTTCTCACAGGACGGCGGTGATAGTACCTAGAACAAAACATGCTAATTCCACATACTCTACCTGTCTAACCAACCCAGTTATTACTCACTCTGAGTGAGTGGGCGAGTAATTTCTTGCAAGATTGTGAGCTACCTTGAAATTCCCATACTCGTACGCTAAGATAATCAGCTGCTTTATCAAGCTGGCTGTCCTGACAGGACTGTGTCTTTTGTGATGGGGAAGCCTGCGTCATTACACCGTCGTGGAGGGCCTACTTGGCTTAGAGTGAGTCTGGTTTCACCTCTTCCCAACCATAGTTCTCTTTATGATTTAATAGACCAGATTTCTTTCTAGTTGACTTTTGAATCAGCTGTCCTGTCGACAATGGAATGGCTCAGTGGGGACAGGATAGCTGATCACCTTGAATCTGACCACTTCCTCCTAGCCACCTGATTCATAGCATTGGCTATCAGCTCCTGGCACTGCAGGCGGGTCTTAGGTAATGGGGTATTAGCAATTGGTGCCTCATTATGTTAATCCTTGGGTGGTGTCTCTCCTTGTAAAAGCAGGGTGCTGTTGTTATTTTTACTGTGAGTTAAACTTCAGTTTCCCAATTTATGGTGTCTCTCCTCCTGGGCTTAATGTGTGCACTTGGATAGCTTCTTGCTTGGGTTTGCTTTATGAGGGGCAGTCAGCAAGCAGGTCTTATAGACAGAAGGATCTGGGTTCAAATCACTTCTCTGATGACCATTAGCTGTGTGACCTGGAAAAGCATCTTGCCCTGTGCTGCTGCTTCTACAGGTTTGTCATGCAGATTAGATCCTGTGCGAGATTAGCACACCACAGCAGCTGAATGGACAAAATAAGTATCTTTAAAAAGCAACTAGTTGCTAGGCAGTGGTGGCGCACATTTTTATTCCCAGCACTCAGGAGGCAGAGGCAGGTGGATCTCTGAGTTTGAGTTCATCTTGGCCTACAGCATGAATTCCAGGATATCCAAGGCTACATGAAGAAACCCTGTCTCAAACAAAACAAAACAAAAACCATAAAACAAAAATCCACGCAGCTCATCATTGATGCTAACTGGTCAAAAGCCAGTTTGGTAGTAAAGGAGTAAATTTGTAGTTTTGATTGCCATTAAAATTTCTGCAGTATTTTATTTCATTGTTAACTTGTATTTTGTAAATTTGAAATAATGGTTTTCAGATTTCAACTTCAAGGACTACGTCATTCCCCCAGCTTCAATTCTACTCCACCGTCTTTGTGGAAGAGTTGCTCGGAGCCTCTCATTCTACGTTTTCAGTATGTCACCTTCTGCTTTTTGGTAGTAGGTGCCCAACTCCCCTTCTTTGTCACCTACTTCAAACAAGCTCTTTAATATGCTGTATGTAATAGAGTCATAGTTCTTCACAGTCTCTGGTAACAGAACCCATCTTCAATCATCGGTATTCCCTAAGACATGGTCTCTGTATCCTGGGAGATGGAACCCGACTGGCTATATAACGCAGGGTAATGAGGAGATGGCCATCTTTATAAACCAAAGTTTATGGGAAAGCTGCTGAAGGGGTAATTAACTCAGCCACAAGCAGGGTGTGGTGGGTGGAAGGGCTGGGGAGGTCTCAGAGAGGAG
Source organism: Alexandromys fortis (assembly GCF_014885135.2). NCBI lineage: Eukaryota > Metazoa > Chordata > Mammalia > Rodentia > Cricetidae > Alexandromys > Alexandromys fortis. The sequence goes on from NW_026067966.1 coordinate 2,838,850, forward strand.
GCGCACTTGAATCAGTACCTTTAAGAATGAACACAGTTTTGTTTTGGGTAGAAGAAGCAGATGACAAAGTCTGAAAATGAGCAGTCCTCATCTACGTCACCGTGGCAGATGGCAGGAGGGATGGCTGCAAGAATCAGACATGCTGATAGAACTGGCAAGAGCTGCCTGTGAAGTGTTTGGTGCTCAACCAAGAAGCCCGACAGCAGAGCCTTCTCCTTTGATTCTTGGATCAATTATTCTTGAGAACACATTGAGTAAAAATTTTTCCTTTATGTACTTCTAAAAGCAATTCCTAAAGGATACACACACACACACACACATACATACATACATACATGTATGTATGTATTGGTTTTTTGAGACAGGGTTTCTTTGGGTAGCTCTGGTACCTGTCCTAAAATTAGTTCTTGTACACCAAGCTGGCCTCAAACTCACAGAAATCCTCTTTTCTCTGCCTCCCTAGTCTTGGGATTAAAGGTGCACACCACTATCGACCGACTAACAATCTTTAAAGTATTTTCTAGATCCCTAGTAACCTAGTAAACCAGAAAACCCTCTGTTGCTCCTTTTTTTTCTTTTTGCCTTTCCATTTGAGTCCAGACAATAGTGTAAAGGCTAACAGTATGGACATACAACATGGTTTCCTACCTGCCATTCTCACTAGCTCTACTTACAGCTGGGTCAGCTAATACAAACTATGGCACCTCCACATGCCACTTTCTTCTTTGCAAAGAAGAATGGTGACATTTCAATATAGGAGGGCTCACTTGATGATTCTGTAACAGCTTAGTTAGTGCTTGGTGGTCATCCTTTACTAAGCAATAATTGACCTTTATTGTGGAACAGTTCCTGTGTTGGATTTTTATGATATGATAACAGGCTATGCAGGCTGAAGCTTTGTAGTCTGGTGGCTTATTTTTATTACTGCTATAATTATATAAGAAATAGCTTTAATAAATCCCATTAAAACAAAGTGTGTTCTAGCCAAGTCAATACCCTGTCCGATTGTACTGATTGATTTTTCGTCCAGTTGTGGAGTGTGCTACAGGACTGGCTGACTGACAGGAGCTTCCATGTCCCATGTTCATGCAGATCCTGAATTCACATCACCATGCAGCCTCGGTAGTCTCATCATTCAAGCTATGTTCTGCAGACAGAGTGTTCCCGCACGGTTTTAGATATGAACAACTTCAGATGGATGGTCAAGCCCTCCCCCAATGAGTTCTGGGCTTAGATTAGTCAACTTTAGGTTGGCTGTGTTTTTCCTAAATCTTGCAATCAATAATCTTGGGAAGGCATAATTCTGGGATCCTCACATTCTGTGATAAAATCGTATTTATACTGTTGGTGACGTGAGGAAGTACCAACTCATACTTCAGAAGGTGAGCAGATGGAATGGTCCTTTGCTTGATCAAGGGGGAAACCTGCTGATCTCTAAGGAGCAGAGACAGCAACAGAAAATGAAGGGAGATGAGGTAGCTGTGATGGAAATCATTCTTAAAGACAGCTTGAGTCTGTAGACAGGAGTACACGGCAGGTTATCACCATGAGTGAGACTAACTCTTCAGAACCACCCTATGTGCGATGTTTGCAGTAGTGGACTGGCTAAGAATGCTTTGCTTTTGTTTGTCTTATCTGTTTGTTGTTAGTTTGTTTGAGACAGGTTCTCACTCTGTTGTCTTAACTATCTTAGAACCTCATATGGAGCCCAGGTTGGCCTTGAACTCACAGTGAGTGCTAGAATTACAGGTGCATTTACAAATGCCTGTCTAAACAAGATTGCTTTTCATTTTTCTTATGTCATGTTATTTTAATTTCTCCTCTGTTTGTTTGCTCTTCAGTTTACATATATATATATATATATATATATATATATATACACACACAAATACATACACACACACACACATATATATTGCTTTAAAATAATTTTTAGCAGCTGCGTATTTTGGTGCAGGTTTTCTTTGGTTAACAACCACTTTCTCCTCCCTCTGGGAAAATTTAAAGCTATCTGTCAGCAATACCTTCACCTATAGTCAAGACTGGGGTACAGTGTTTCATTCTCCCAACAAGATAGCTATGTCTAATTTCCTGAATAATTTTTCTCTTGTGTCTTCTTGTTCATCCTCATAATCATTTTAAATTTTTATCTGTGTAAAGATTATGATTCTTAATTTATGGGAGCTATACCTTCTAAGCTTAATGTTAGGCTTTTGAAAAAAAAATGTTAGCATGGGAGGCCTGCCCCTTTCTGAATGAGATGGAGGAGGGGTAGATGGGAGTCAGGGGGAGGAAACAGGAGGGAAAACTATGGTTGGTATATAAAATAAATGAAAAAATGTTAATTAAATAAAAGGAAATGTCTCAATACAGCAACATAACTGTACATTTTAAATGTCAGTTAAAAAGCAATTATTCATATTAAAAATGTTAGATTTCAAAATTTTACCCTTGAAAATCTCTTCTTCAAAGAAATTCACAAGCTTAAGAAAAAGCAGTAGGAACAGATATGATCCACGTGGATGTTAATGCCAAGATATTCAGAGCTGGGCAAAGTTCAAAGCCCTTATTGTCAATGTGCTCCAACTTAATTAAACTAATGCAAATTATATATTACAAAGGACTGCCCAGCCTCCAGGGAAATATTTGTGATATTTGGACCAATTACAATGTTCTTTCCCATGCAAAGGACTATATGCTCTATATGTTCATACAAGTACAGAACATCTCTGTATAGCTGGGAAATGACTGAAGAAACAGAGCTCCCAGGTGGTCATAGGTTGTAATAAAATGCATTTCCTTCATTGGAAAGCTAGAGATAGTAAAGAAAAGTTCCCAATCAAAAGGACAGAGGCCATGAAACAGCATAATTCTGGAATGATCCTGTAGAATGGACAAACAGCTTCTTGGAAGCCGCATGGTATATTTTCAACTCACCTCTCGCATGCCTGCATCAGTCACAGGGTGAGTCAGGTCCTTCTGACCTGAGGTTACCTAAAGCCACTGTGCCTGCAATGTCCCCCAATGCTTAGAATCACAACCCAAGCCCATTATGTCTTCCTAAATGGCAATGCTTATTTGTGAACCATTTCTGACTTGTGGGTTGTGACAGGAGTTGAAGATGACAAGGGAACTGTGGTAGCCAAAGAAACGTTAGCCCTGCACCCAAGACAAGTTGAAGGAGCACACTATTTCAGAGATTTTCTAGCATTCAAAGAATACTTTGTCAGTAATCTTGTCTGGAAGAAAAAGCCCTAGGGCCAGCATTCCAGATATCCAGGACTGCCTGCTTGGTGGACTGGGTCTGGAAAGATTTCACAGCAAGGTGATCCGAAGCTGAGGTAATGAGCATGCTCTATCAAGGCTCCAGTCTGCCTCAGGCTGGCTCTCATCAAGCTCCCACAGTCAGCATGAAGACCAGGCAACTGAACCAGGATTTACTTCTGGTTTGAAGGAAGAACTCAAACAATTCTTTAACTGATTTCACAAGCAGAGTCTCAATCAATTAGGTCAAGGAGTAAGAATCATATATGAATTTGATTGGCTTAAATGGTCTTTTTTATCCTGTAGTGATATCCTGGAATGATAATATGTTAATCTCTGAGATATACAACCATTCGTGCCCTCTTAGAATTTTTTTTTGCTTTTAAGAAACATTTTTATTGATCATATAATTATTTTTCATTAGTTAATTAATTATACATGATAATGGTTTGGGTTTTTTTATGTAATATAATTTTTTTATTGAAAAAAAAATTTCCGCCTCCTCCCCGCCTCCCATTATCCTCCCCGTCTCCCTTTTCCTTCCCCCTCTTCCCACTCCTCTCCCCCTCCCC
>NW_026067966.1:2852747-2857674 GCF_014885135.2 Alexandromys fortis
GGGATGTTTGGGATAAAGGAAGGTTGGATAGGGGAGCAGGGAAGCACACATCTTAATTAAGGGAGCCATCTTAGGGTTGGCAAGAGATTTGGTGCTCCCAGGTGCCCAGGGTGATGTCCCCAGTTAGTTCCTGGGGCAGCTGAGGACAGAGAACCTGAAATGACCCTATCCTATAGCCATACTGATGAATATCTTGCATATCACCATAGAACCTTCATCTGGAGATGGATGGAGATAGAGACAGAGACCCACACTGGAGCACTGGACTGAGCTCCCAATGTCCCAAGGAGGAGCAGAAGGAGGGAGAATATGAGCAAAGAAGTCAGGACCTCATAGAATTTTTAATCTAATTGAAATACTCAAAATAACAATATGGCCAAGATATAAATCATTGGAGAGAAATAGTAACAAAGAATTGTGATGAACTATAAAGAGGGATAGATACATCTGATGAGATCATTTAAAAGGTGTTTGTGGAAGATGCCACCATAGAGACAATTCTGAGACCATTCCAGGCAGAGAGGATAGCAGAAATACTCTGGGTCACTTTGTGTCCCCTTTAACTGTGACTACCCAAACAAAGGGACCCACACTGTGTCGTTTTTGTTACTTTTAGCTGACCACCAATTTTTATTTTCAAATTTTTTGGCATTATGCTTAACTCTGTGATAGGCACCGGACTCAGCCAGCAATAGTCCCAGCCCCCAAGCTAAAGCATTAAATTTTAGGCTAAGAAGTGTTGAGGTTTTGTAATCTATCATCTAATGATGGGCTGAGATTACTGCTTTGCATCTGAGCGCTGCTTTGAGTGACTTAAAACATCTCAGCAACACTTCAAATACCCCAGGAGTCACTCACTGGGTTCTGGAACCTGTAAAATCCTTAGTGCCCTGTCCCTGCCACAGCAAGCACTGTGTATACAGAAGAAGCAAGGGATGTAGGACAAGTCCTACTGGCCCTTCCAGGGTCCCGCCTAATTCCTATGACACGCCTCGTGCAGGTGACATGTTCTCTGAGGTGTGGATAGCCGGCTAATTTCTGGAGAGTAGGAGGTGTGGGCTCACCTTTTGTTTGTTTTACAGTGGGGCATTATCTGAATGATACTCATTCTCTCTGTGGTGTGGACTTCGCACAGGAGGCAGCAACTGGCCATTATTTTACAGTAAGCACCAGCCACTGAGAGGCACACAGAGCCGGTGCCTCGTTTCTGAAGACAGTTTTGCTTGGGAAGAGCTTCTTGGTTAAGGATTTACTGACAGGAAAAGCAAACTCACTGGGAAGAGACGAGCTGTGGGTCTCCTGCCCCAGGCCCTGCGAAGCTATGCCTTGAAAAGGTTCCCAACCCATTGGCACAGAGCAAGTTGGACGGGACACCACTTCTTCTCTTGAGGCTCGAAGGAAGAGACAGGGATTTTCTTGTTCAGCGTGTCTGAAGGATGGCTTCCCAGTTTCATCAGCTTCGGATCCTGGTGTGGAAAAATTGGCTAGGTGTCAAAAGGCAGCCGGTGAGGATTCATTTATTTTATTTTGTTGTTGTTGTTTTGTCTAAAGAGGGAGTGTGGGGGACACGGAGCAATACTCCAGGCAGTGCTAACATGTGATGTCAACGAGAGGTAGACAGAGGAGAGCTTAAAGGCATTTTTTCAAAGCAGAAGCAAGATACTTAGAACGCTTGCCTCTGTCTGTCTTTCAGCTAATGGGGCGAGTCTTAACATGCCCCCAAAGCAGCCCTTTGATTTGAGTGAATTAAAGGAGTAAATCAGGACAATTCTAGGGCAAAGCAAAGGCTGTACCTTGTTACTGGATGGACTGAAACTGGTGTGGAATTCTGAATTGAAGCCAACGTGCTTTCAGAATTTTTCTTAATGCCATTAGAAATGGGGTGGGAATTTCCACTGGGGCGAATGAATGCTCCATTTGAATGCATTGGAGATTGGAAGAGATGCGGCAGAAAGTGAAAAATGATGGGAACTTGGTTGAAAAGTAGGATAGTAAGTTGAAGGCTGCTAGTATGGCAAAACTTCCAAAGGAATTCAAGTATATAAAACTCATTTATTGGATGTGAGATTATGTGTACTGGCTTGCTTGAATGTGTGCGTGTGTATGTGATATATNNNTATATATAAAATTCTTTTAAGAATGTCACTGAGTCACTTTGTTGTTCTTTTCACATCTTCTTTGAGCTCTTACATTCATTCTTTTTAAATTACAAAGTCAGCTACTGAGAACTTCATCAGATAGGATATGGCAGGTGGCAGGAGGGACACGTTTCTGTGAATTACGTATTCGAAAAGATGTGTGAGAACTAGGGGAATCCCAAACTACACTGAATCCATTTCACTTTAGAGCAGCCGCTCTGACCTCAGTTGTGTAATGCAGACATACAAATAAAATGCATCATAAACCCCAACAGTTTGTCCAGGCGCTTTATCTCACCGTATACTGGCTTGCTGAGCCAGAATCCCAGCATCCTAATGTATGTATTAAAAGAAGGAATTAGTTAGATGCTTACATACTTTAGTGAATTTGATAGGCAGGGTTTTAAATCATAAATTTAAATCATATGATTGCATGAGTGTGATAGACATAAAATGATAAAGTTGTTAACTTTCTGTTCGTTAACTGTAAAAACAGCACAAAAAAAATTTCCCCATACTTTCCACATGGGTGATTTTGGGTGTCATTCAGCCGGGTAGCACAGTCCTGGGCATGGGATGTCTCAAGCATGAGTTGGGACTCCTCCCGTGATGACACAGCATCCAACACCTGAGCACTGGTTTTCTCACTTACAAAATGGGCACAATGTCCGCCAGACAAATCCTAGAGTGTGGAAAGATACCAGTGTGGACATAGATACCCAATTGCTTTCTAATGAATCTACGGAGGGAGGTGAACAATTTGGACATCTTGTTTTATTCAAATTAATGATGAAAGGAAATCCATGGAAACAGTGAATGGAAAGAAGAATTTACATAAGTTGTGGAGCTAATGAAAATTCAGTCATTAGAAACAAAAGCCAAAAAGGAAGTGGAAGCTGGTGCACTGTTGATAACACATTTCCTTGCAGATTCCAAAAATTTAATCATTTACCTCCAGTTCTCCAAGACACACACTAAGATTTTCAGTGAATATGCTTTTCCTTAACCAATCTTTTAAAATGCAAGTATCTTTATCTGTGTATTAATTCTGAGTATGGCATTCCAAGACTGGACTTTTATACTTAAGAAAATTCAAATTGATGCGTGTGCTACTGCCCTTCTGCACGTCAAAGAAAATTCTAGCATTGTTACCCTGTCAACTTTCCTTAATTCTTAAAAGAAGCTTCATCACAAACAAGATTGTGGGAAGGAAAGCTTTTAAAGGAAGATAACGGAGTGTATGAATGCAGAAACGTAGGCAGAAGAAGGAAAGGAGAGACGTACAACATATTTAGACACACAGAGCACTGTTGTGGAACACGAGTGCTTATACCAGCACAGAAAAATGCCACCAGGGTTACAGACAACTATATGGTTTGAGAAAGAGCATGAGGATAGGATATAATCTAAATATTCAGTTGGGGTATAATTCTGGGGGTCAGCCTCTCTCTTAAAACCGTACTTGAAATAAATTTTATTCTTACCTAGAAAGCCAAAGATGAGAATTTTAAAATATTCAGGGTTATGTAACTGACAATTTTGCAGAGTTCCAGAGAGTTCAAATGACTTATTCAAGGTCATACCATGAATTCAAGGATCAAGATCAGATTTCCCCAGTGAGGACTTTGCTCTCTGTATTACCATTTCTTGGTTTCTTCTTTGCTTACTTACCCTATTTTCTCTGATCTTTGCTCAGAGTTCAGTCCACCAAAGAAGAGGTCATATCTACGGTGCAGGGCATAGCTATTGCTATTTATTTAAAAGAATTTTGGGAATATAATTCTCAGTTATTTTGGGAAAATGTATTCTACAAGAAGAGAAAAATGTATTAGGCGGCACTAGAATCGCTAGGGAGCAAAGAGGATCGATTAGATGCGGTTGTTACTTTGCTGAGTTTGCAATTAGAACGTAATGGGGACCTGAAGATGAATTCCAGAAGGATGCACAGCAGCAGGGACACTCGTCACTCACTCAGTGACAGGAAGCAGGCATGGGACGGTGGAGAGCTGCGCGCTGACAGACGGTTAAACAGGGGAAGATCCGTCCTAAATAGGGCCTCCAGGTCTTGTCAGGAGTGGATTCTGATTTCAAACTTCCCACCCGAAGAGGAAAAGTTAACGCCAGTTGATTGCTTTCTGCTTCAAGTGCTTAACGAGGGAATCCTACTCCAGTTCAGTTCCTGACAGAAGTGACTTCTATGGGCATTCCCACATTGGCCACGAGGGCATTTGAATCAACTTTGAACCTTCCTCCCTCAACTCTGCCCTTTCTGTCCATCTTTCCCTTCAGAGGGACTAGAGGAAGAGAGGGGAAACCCTAAGAAGGTTGGTCTGTGGATTAAATATTTTTAGTTTAAAACCAGTAGGAATGAAGTGGTTCTCCCGGTTCAAGTCTACATCAGTTTAATATGAGGCAGCACCTGTGTGAGCCAAGGCTCCAGTCCTTTCATGGCATGGAGCTGGGGCCACTGATGCGCTTCCTTCCTTTTAACTGCTCAGAAATGTTCTTTTCTTTTCCTTTCCTTTCCTTTCCTTTTTTTTTAAACCAAAAAACCTACCTCTACATGTTTAATGGTGGATCTTTTCGATAAACATAAAAATATAAGAATATTACACTAATAGTCTAATTTAAAGTTATTATAGCATCATTTTCAATATATTACTACCATGCATCAATTATAATTATCATTATAGTATTACCATATAGAGTTATCATTTTCTTTTTTTTAATTAATTAATTTATTTAAAATTTCCACCACCTCCCATCCTCCAATTTCCCTCCCCCTCCCC
>NW_026067966.1:2858243-2905702 GCF_014885135.2 Alexandromys fortis
GCCACATTCAGAGAGTTTGGTCTGATCACATGTTCATTCAGTCCCAGTCCAGCTGGCCTTGGTGAGCTCCCATTAGATCAGCCCCACCGTCTCAGTGGGTGGACACACCCCTCACTGTCCTTACTTCCTTGCTCATGTTCTCCTTCCTTCTGCTCTTCAGCTGGGCCTTGGGAGCTCAGTCCACTGCTCCAATGTGGGTCTCTGTCTCTATCTCCATCTATCGCCAAATGAAGGTTCTATGGTGATATGCAAGATATTCATTAGTGTGGCTATAGGATAAGGCCAGTTCAGGCACCCTCTTCTCTGCTGCCCCAGCAGCAAGCTGGGAACATCTCCTTGGACACCTGGGAACCCCTCTAGAGTCAAGTCTCTTGCCAACCCTAAAATGGCTCCCTTAATTAAGATATCTACTTCCCTGCTTCCATATCCACCCTTCCTCCATCTCAATTATCCCATTCCCCCAAGCTTTCCCCAACCCCCCTTCTCCCTTCTCTCTCACCATCTTCCCTTCCCCCCAAAACACCCCAACCCCTCTGCTCTCAACTTTTGCCCGGTGATCTTGTCTGCTTCCAATATCCAGGAGGACAACTATATGTGTTTCTTTGGGTTCACCTTCTTTGATGGAGGAAGGTCATTGGTTAATTATAATAAACCAACTGCTTGGCCTCATAGCTTAGAACATAGATGGGAGGAGTAAACAGAATAGAATTCTGGGCGGAAGAGGAAGTGAGGTCAGACTCTGCTCTGGAGCAGAGATGCCATGCTCCGCTCTCCCGGGCAGATGCACACAATGAAGCTCCTCCGACCCCAATTGGACATAGGTTAGAATCTTCCCGGTAAGTGCACCTTGGGGTGCTTACACACATCATTAGAAATGGGCTAGTACAGGCGCGAGAATTAGTCTGTAAGGGCTAGAGTTCATGGGCCAAGCAGTTCTTTAAATGAATACAGTTTGTGTGTTGTTATTTCAGGCATGAGCTAGCCAAGCGGCCGGGGTGTTGGGGACGCAGCCCCGCCGCCGCTCCTATTTCAACACTTCTTATTTAGTTTCTCTAGGATCACGAACTATAGGCTCAATATCCTTTGTTTATGGCTAGAATCCACTTATGAGTGAGTACATACCATATTCCTTTTTTTGGGTCTGGGTTATCTCACTCAGTAAAGTGTTTTCTATTTCCATCCATTTGCATGCAAAATTCAAGATGTCATCTTTTTTTTTCCCGCTGAATAGAACTCTAAAGTGTATATGTGCTACTGTGGAATCTGATACACAGCAGACATGCATGTTTAAATTTTGCCAATAAATGTAAAGCAAATGAGATCTCAAGTTGCTTTAGAAATTGGGGCAGTAGAGATAAGTTTGCTTAATGTCCAACAAATGCATTGCTTCACACTCTAACATATATGTAAGAAAACACCATCATGAAACCCACGACCTTGTATGCTAGCTTTAAATCTTAATTAAGAAACCGTTCATTCACAACCCAACAGAGTATGTTGTTTCTATCTACATCACAGAACATTTACCAATTTCTGAAAGGCATTGTACTCTGTAAGTAAAGAATCCAGAAAAATGACTTATTGCTAGTTTTTAGCTAAGTTATTTATATGGATGGCAGCCTGGATTATTAGAAAGCCCAGCTTGCTAAGGAGTTCATGGCAGCTTTAATGCCTTATTTTGGAAGCAGAACTAAAGATTTTACCAGATTTAAGATAGTGAGCTCTTATTTTGAATGAAAATCTTGGAATCCTTTTCTGTTTCTAGTAACAATCATTCCTGTCTTACAGGGAAATGCAAAATGAAGGGGATAGGGGAAGAAAGAGGCAATGTATTTTATGTTATGGAAGGTTGGACAACTTTTATTTTCAAGTTTGTAATAAAAAGTTATGATTCTAGATTATAGGAAGACCTTTAAATGACTTTCAATGCTCTCTAGCTTTGAAATAATAAAAACTCTTTTATTAGTCTGAAGGATGAACTAATAAAAATATAATATTCAGATCAAAGCGAGCCAGAGTTCTGTTCTGTAGTATTTAATCTCTACAGCTTAGTGGCTAATTGCACTGATGCTGAAGCCAGATCCTAGGTTCAAGCATAAGCTCTCTGGCTTGGTGGCTTACAGAAAGACGTAGTCTTCCTATGTTTTTCTGTCTGCAAGAGGAAATGAGCTTGCTATGCTAAGTGAGATACACAAGCTAGCTATGCAATAGCATGCACGTGTTCTAGGCAGCCAATCCATAATAGCTGTCATACTTCAGGATTCTATAAGAAATTTTGACACTAATTATAAAAAGAAAACCTAACTACAATATTTTATTCTGGGAAAGATATACTTTTTAAATTACTAATTTATTTGTATAGATGTGTTTGTGTATATGTGTGAGTGCATGTGTGTGTGTGTGCATGTGTGTGCACGTGTATGTGTGCATAGAGATACATGTGTAGTGGTTAGAGGACAACTCGCAAGGGTCAGTTCTTTCCTTCTGTCACGTGGGGTCCAGGGATCAGACTCAGGCTGTCAAGCATGGTGGCAAGGCCTTCATCTACTGAGCCATCTTGAAAGTTCAGGGAAGTGTATTTTTGAAATAAGGTTTAGTAGAGAATTGTTGAAGATTGCCTGAGAGCAAAGAGGTCTCTTCTCTCTTCAGATATTTGGAGAATTCTCAAATGCGGACAGGCCAAACTAAACTAAGTGAATGGCGAGCAAAGGAAGGAAGGATTTAACATTATTATAAGCAAAAATAAAGGACAAAATGTGTTGTCCAATAATGTAGTCTCACAGGGCAGTGGTCTTGCTGTCATTAGAAGCATTTGGATTGAGGCTGAACAACCACAAATCAGGATGTTCTCTCTAACTCTCTTTTTGAAAATTCATTTATTTATTTTATATCTCAGTCACAGTTTCTCCTCCTCCTTCTCCCCCCATTCCCTCCCCCCACCTCCCCTCTGTTTCCACCCCCAAATCACTTCTTCTCTGTTTCTGTTTAGGAAAGGACAGGTCTCCCATGAGCATCAACAGAACATGGCGTATCAAGTTGCACTAAGACTAAACACCTCCCCATGTATTAAGGATGGGCAAGACAACCCAGTATGAGAAGTAGGGTCCTAAAAGCTTGTAAGAGAGTTGGAGACAGCCCCTGTTCCTACTGCTTGGGGTGCCACAGGAGGACCAAGCTACACAACTGGAACATACATGCAGCGGCCCTAGATCAGTCCCATGCAGGCTCCCTGGTTGTCAGTTCCGTCTCTCTGAGCCCCTGTGAGCTCAGGTTATTTGATTCTGTGAGTTTCCTTATGGTATCCCTGACATCTCTGGTTCCTACAATTCTCTCTTTCTTCTGCAGGATTCCCAAGCTCTGCCTATTGTTGCCATAGGTCTGCATCTGTTTCCATCAGTTTCTGGACGACTCTCTCTGATGACAATTGGGCTAGGCACCCAATTATAGCACAACCCATTGGCAGGACAGACTGTAGGCCAAAGGTTATGTGGTTGGGTTGGTTGCCCACTCCCTCTGCTTGAAGTCTTGACTGGTCACAAGAGATGGCCAGTTCAGGCTCTGAATCATTTTGTGTGTTCCTGGAATAGTCTTCCCCTTTCCCACCTGTTAACATAACCCAATGGTTCCCTCTGCTTGAAAGATTTCTTCCCCCCCTCCCCGCTCTGTCCTTTCTTCTGATTGGCCCCTTTTCCATCTCTGAGGTTTTTCAATGATCTATCCTTTAATTGTGTTATCTCCACACACCCTCCTTCCTACACCAAGCAAGGCCTTGTTCATTGAATTCACTTGATATTTGCTTCTTTTTTTTTTGAAGTGTCCTCTCCTCAAAAGACTGAAAATTTTAATTTTTTTATCATCATGACATGGCATGCAGTAGGCGCTCAACAAATTTTGTCATACTAACAAACACACAAAGTTTTTGTAAATCGTTATTGCTTTGGATGTTCTAGTCTAAGAGTCCTTAAGAGTCTCCAAGACTGTGGTAAAGTAGAAAAGACTGCCATGCTAGTCATTCTGGTTTTATTTAGACAAAATTTCCCTAACTAAACTAAGTACTGATACCAAGTACTATTCATTTATAATGTAACATACTTCAAATCCCTGTGGTACAAGAAACACCAACATCCTGAAGGGCAAGGCAATAGTGTGACTCTGTGAAATACACAGAGAGTAAAGAAGGAGAGGATAGTACAGCAATAATAAGACAGGGATCATATGCTCTACTTTAAAAAATTTGAACCTCATTAACAACAATCTATGTACAATGAATAAAACCCTACCATGAGTCTAATTTAGTCCATCTACCCCTAGTCAGTCTCCGCTCTAGAGCAAATGTCTCTAAGTGAAAAAGTTATTTTCTCAAGTTTTAAAATCGGTATTAAAAGTTAACCTTTTTTTAAACTTACACATTAGTAAAATAATTAGAAGATAGTAACAATGTCAAGCACAAATAGAATCAGATGGATATAAGGAATTAGAAAGAACAATTCTGACAAGGTAGCAGAATCCAGAATATTGAGATCATAAGCTTCTTCTTCTTTTTTTTTTTTCTTCCAGAAAACCAGTCTTTGAAATTTCTCGAAGATTTGTAAAAATAGCTCTTACAGATGTAAACGAGACTGGTAATTTATTCTAGTTGCTAGATACTGCAGATCAACTCTTAATGGAAATTATGGGCTGAGTTTACATTTGATTGATGTCTTTTTATGTGTGATGACTTTGCTGAGTGTAGTTAATGGAAATGAGGCCTAGTAGTGCCCTCAATTCCCCCAACTTGAAGGTGAATATGATCAAATTACATTAAGATATATGTGTGTGAAATGTCGTAATGAAATCCTTTGTTTTGTGCACCAACTAAAAACTAATTAAAAACAAAACACACAAAAACAACACATCACAGGTTGTTCAGTGGTAGAATACTTGCTTAGCATGCAATTAGCCATGAAAAATGAAACGCATGTATCTTCCTTCACATTAGCAGTTTTATATAAACAACACTCAACACCCCCACTCAATACCCTTACTCAGCACCGCATTCAACATCCTAACCTCCCTCCCATTCTCTTATCCTCCCTCCATCCTGTTCACTTTTTCCCCACTTCATAGGAATGGTTGAACTACAGATCATTGCTAGCCCATGAATAGACTTTTCATGTTGCACTCAAATTTATCTCAAAGCTTAAAAGTATCCTCCATGTTTAACAACTTTTTGCCTGGGTAGACAGGATTTCTGCCTGTGAAGTGTCTTTCTTTGTTATCTCTTTTGCTACTGCTTCATCTTTATGCTTCTGCTTTCAAATTGGATCTGGAGTTTTTGAAGAAGAGATATAGAGATCTTTAAAATAATTTCTAGATGGTCATTTTGAAATCATGTCAAATTAAAAGAAAAGTCCCTGGGACTTACAACTGTTTGAGGCTAGCATGGGTTTATACATACAGATGTAAAACACCATCAGATTCCTAGGTACTTTGTTCTTATTTCCATATATTCCTACATTCTTTCTTTCTCTATATAATGTAAATGCCGTCAGATTCCTAGGCTCATTTCAAGCTTTGGCAGTTGTTTGAACTGCATCCTTTAGAACAAAGGGTCCTGTCCAGCTAGCTGCATCAAGTTTTCGCAGTTCGCATCTCCTTCAGCCTGAAGCTGTGTCTCAGTCTGCCCTTGCCACCCATCACCCTTATTCTCTGAACCTCAGCATGAGTTGTTCTTTTTGGCATTGGTCATTTCCTCAGTTTTACAGCAGTTGATTATCTTGGGCAAGAAACTCAAGGATGCTGTTCTCTCTTCTGCCATTGCCTTTTATTGGTAGTGCACGATGCCAACTTCCCCCTTTGTGGGAAATGCACACATGCATTCCATTTCTTCTAAGCCTTCTATCGATATGTTGTTTGCTTGCTCATGTTTATTTAAATCAGTGACCCCTAGGTATTTTGTTACCACACTGAATTTTAATGTTTAAATTTGGCTTATAGGATCAAATTCGAAGCTTGTATTCTCACGGGCTGGTACTTGTGTCCCGTGTCTGCTCTCATTATTTGACAGTTTCTGAATAGCATGACTATTACATTTCTTCCATCTAGCTATAGCTATCTATTTAGTGATTGCTTGGTTGCTTGATGAATAGATCTCTCTTTATCTTTTCCGCATGTATTTTCTATGTCCATGCCTGGAAATAGTGGTAGTTTACTAGCAATGATCACTGATAGCTTCGAATGTCAACTGGAAGAAGCTAAGATTTCTTGAAAAAGCTTTTGTTTCTAGGACTGAGAGGATGATATAACAATGGAGCACGGAGAGCTTTGGAATCAAAAAGTAGAAAAGCAGGAAATAAGTAATACATATTTATACCTATCATTTGTTATTTTGAGATTTTTTTGTTTGACTTGCTATGTAGACCAGACTGGCTTTAAAGTCACAGATATCTACCTGCCTCTCTAGTGCTGGTGTTAATGGATATGCCATGATGACTTTTTAAAAAAAATATTTATTTATTTATTATGTATACAATATTCTGTCTGTGTGTATGGCCAGAAGAGGGCACCAGACCCCATTACAGATGGTTGTGAGCCACCATGTGATTGCTGGGAATTGAACTCAGGACCATCATGACTTTTTAAGATACGTTTTGGAAGTGAAGAGTGTCTTAACTTGATTCGCTGCTACTATATTAAACGACTCAGACCAAAATCAACTTTGGTGAGGAAAGGGTTCATTTCAGCTTATAAGTTACAGTTCAAAATTAAGTGAAACCAAGGCAAAAACTCAAGGCAGAAGACTGAGGCAGAAACCATGGAGGAGTGTTCTTACCGACTTGCTCTCAGGACCACCTGCCTAGGAGTGGTGCCGCCCACAGTGGGGTGGGTCCTCCTTTATCAGTTTGCCACCAAGGAAGTGTCCCCAGAGATATGTGCACAGGCTTTCTGATGGAAGCAGCCCCATTCAGTTGAGATTCCCTCTTTTCGGGTGTGTCAAGTTGACAAGTAGAATTAGCCACCCTAAGTTTATGCTCATGCTAATAATTCTGATCCACCACTACTAAATTTATTCTAGGTCCTTTCTTTCCCATGCTTATAATTCCCCTGCTCAATAGTGAGAATTTGGATTCCCCCTGATGGGGAAAATTTTGTTAGTTTCGCCATATGAAACCAGTCACTTGCCACTGCCTCTTCTGTCCCTGAACTGTGCTCTTCAGTCCACTGGAGTTCTGTTGCCCCACCCTGCCCTATCTCAGCACTTGGGTCCCCATTAACCATTTCTCTCACTTGACCACTGTGACTTCTTCAGTCCTAGTGTGGAAGGACTTTATCCAAAGAGTTATAAAACTGAATTGTTGAGGAATGCAGGGAGGGAGATGTAACAGAACAGGGCATTTCAGATAGAAAACAAATCGTGAATGATTTGAGGAACAGAAATATTATCTCCTGCCAAGGAATTAGTATCCTAGTGTGCACATGCCTTTAGATGTCAAGACTCAGGGTGATGAAGTACAAATGACTTACAGAGACAGACTGAGACAATTAAAACACCAACAGAATACACAACCTTTAGGAATGGCTTTTCGCAGAGTATTAAGTAGTACCTGTGACAACGTGTAAAGTCGATACATTCGCCTTTAGCCAAACAAACAAAAGTCACAGCTCACTGGTTCAGTGTTTAGATTTGATACCATCTTTGCTCTCTGGTTGCTTATGATAATATTCAAAATAGACTGAAAGCAACCCCACTGTTATAAAAAATTAAACTTTATTTCCTGCTTTTGTGATTAATTTGTCATCTTTAACATCCCCAAGACCACAGTACAGAAGGCTTAGTAGTTATCCCATTTGAGATGCAGTATACAACAATGTCCTCAAACCTTCTGGGAACTAAAATCCTAGGAAAAGCCTGGGATAGTGGATTTGCTTATAGGTTTTGCGATAGTTTTTTGCTTTAACACAGCCTAAACTGACTTAAATATATATCCCTGAATTAAACCATATTTTTGTCTGAGTTTAAAATAGCTCTAAAGTTAATTTCAAATTTTACCAAAACACCCTTGTGAAAAAAAATCATCCAATTAGATCTATCAAAAAGAGAACTTTAAGAAATGCTTGGAGCAAGTCCCTCATTTGAAAGTGGATGTCTGGAATACTTTATGTCAGTTGCTGATTCTCATGAGGTTACTGGGAAGAACAAATAGATGCTTCGAAAAGCAACTAATGTATTCCACACCTCCTATTCCAAAAGAATATTCTCTTTAAATCATTCTTTTTTTAAAAAAAAACTCAATTCCCTGTAGTCCATATTTCAAATGAGTCACATAAAGTATAATAGGTATTTTGTATCCAGAATGTTTGAAAACCAGACTCCAATTTGTCTGCTATTCAAGGACTAGGTAAGAACAACAACATAGTTTATAATTCTGTGGCACTGATACCTTTTTCCAGTCTGCTTTCTAAAATGATTCAATCCTTAAAACAGTGCAATAATTATATTAACGTTTTCTGTTCTGTATATTTTGAGATTCACACCCATACTCACAACCAGTTTACCCACCGAGTGTGTGATTTGGACAAGTTCTGCTAGCGTTTGGTAAAGAGAAGACACGAGCTATATCAGAATCAGATTAGGAGTCCTTAGCATCTTTGATGCTTTTCTTGTGTTTGGCAGTCTGCGGTAGTCCGTGGCTCTTCTAACAGTGATGCTTTACAATTCACAAAACAAAAAGAAATTGAATAAATAGGATTGTAAACAAGGCAAACTATATCAAAATTGTTATTAAAGTGTTAAAAGAGAATTTGTTATATGCTAACATGTATTTTTTTTTAAAATAACAGCATTAAATAAAAGGTCTAGTGGCCACTTCATAGAACCACCTTTTCAACATGCTAATCAGTAAGAATAGTATTTGGGGCAGGGCGGCTCCAACAATCCTAATGTGGTTTTAAACATCCATGAGTTCCGATGCTGTTAAAACCATAGACCAAATGGCATCTGAGTCCCTCATCTACATGCATTATTATTGGAAATTTTAATTACAAGTAACAGAAAATAAAAATGTAATGTTTCCTCACATTTAAACCTCTAAAATGCCCCTGGATTCTATCCATCAGATGCTCTCAAGGAAACTTTCCAGCAAAAATGTTAAAAGACCCAACTGACAACTCTGTGCCCCTAACTCCTGTCTGCGCAGGGTGTAGTCTGTGGACCATCAATGCCACCTACCTGGGAGCCTTCAACATGCAGGCCCTCAGGACGCCTTTCCATCTACCAAGCCCACATGGGAATGTTTGCGAGACCCCCAGGCAAGGCAGTGTGCTCATCACTGTCTGAGAGCTGTCGCTTTACAGTAAGCTGTTCCACCTGTCTGGGTGCAGCTCAGCTCCCATCAAACCAAACGTCAGATGTCTCGGAGCTAAAAGGATGTCTGCAATCTTAAAAAACAAAACCAAAACTCACCCTTATACCCAAAGTCTCCCTACCTTCCAGTGGGGAGAATCATGCTCTTAGGTCCTCAGCAGAGATTTTGGTGCAGCTGCCAGTTAAGAGTTACTGAAGGATCGATAATCGGGGATCAATAACCGATTGGTTTTGGATTGGTTTTGCAACACTGAAGAGCCTCAGGGAGAAAATTTGAGATTTGCTCTGAGAAGTGGTGAGAAATGACCCCCTCTGTAACCAGGCCAAAAGAGGTGTCCACGTTTAATTGAGTTGAACACAAGCAGAGTTTGTGATCTGTGCTGACTTGAGCAGTACAGTTTACGGTTTTTGTGAACACGTCATTCTCACTGCTCAGGAGCCAGTATTAGAGGCCTGAAAAGTATTAGGCAGATAGTAAGCTAATGTTTTCCCCAGTCTTAAGGATTGAACCAAGGGCCTTGAACAAATTAGACAAGGCCTCTTTTTATTTTGAGACAGTCGTCTCACTGAATTGCCCAGGATCAAGGTAAAAATCACTCAGTGGCACAGGTAGCATTTGAACATATATTCTTTTTGCCTTGGCTTTCTGAGCAGCTCAAATACAGACCTGTGCCGCCCGGCTCAACTGTGACTTCAAAAATCTTTACTATTACTATTATTGTTATTATTATCGTTATTTGTGTATGTGTATGTTTATGATGTGTGTGGGAAAGTGCATATATCACAGCGTGTGTGTGGTGGTCAGAGGGCAGCCGTGTGGAAACAATTCTCCCTTTGCTGCTTTCTATGTGTTCTGGAACTCAGTTACTAGCCTCACATGGCAAGGATTTTTACCCACTGGGGTTGGTCTATCTCCCTGTGTGCCTGAATTGGGAAAGAAAGCAGCTGTCTCTGTGCCCGAGAGAGAAACTCTCCCATAGAAGTTTCAGGGCAGCACACATTCCTTGGGAGCCTATTTTACACCAGGTATGAAAATTAAAGAATGAATACAACACTGTCTTCCCCATAAACGAGCTGTTGGTTCTTTCTGGGAACCAGGCAACTGTATCAATAACTTAGGCTCTACAATGGAAGCACACAGTACTTTACTCTGGGGTGGCAAAGAGCTACAGTTAACTCTCTGACTCAACCATTCATTCTCTTGGCTCATTCATTCACTACCTCATTCAACAGTATTTATTGGACCATTACTCAGGGTTACATGCTAGTCTTTGTAGCAGAGTCTAGAATGCTGACATTGGAGATCGTAAGATGTGTCTAAGTTGAAATTATGCTATATTCTACTTGGGACACTGAGCCTTACCCAACAGACAAACAGAAAATACTAAAATATTTTTTTATTTATTGTTTTGTTATTGCTGATGTTATTTGAGGTTTAAAATAATCACTCTTGGGACAGTCAGGATTGGTAACCAGAGAGGGAAGCTCGAATGAACACTTGAAGACTAGATCTGAAAAAAACATTCTTATTAAGTTGCCTAAATTTATTCATTATTTTCCTGTTGATAATATAGGTAGTAACATATCTAGCCTGTATTGGAATGTTGTGGTTTGACAGTCTTTTGGTATTCAGTAGGTTTTTTGTTTGATATATAGGTATATAATTTGCTGTCAGTACTGTAACATTTTTCTGTTGTTGCTTTGCAGCTTTGGACACTTGTCTTGATCTTATGGCCAGTCATCATTTTCATTATTCTGGCTATTACCCGGACCAAATTTCCACCAACAGCAAAACCAACTTGTAAGTAAATAGCTGTTTCCCTAATGTTCATATTCTACTTAAAATTTATTTTAGTGGTATGTCAATGCTCAGTTCTAAACTCTATTTTTTAATGACATTTCTTCTTTGCAGTAGCTGCATTAAACATTTGTGTGGGTTTCCCTCCAAGTTCTTCAAATCAAAGAGTGGACTCTGGGGAGAAAAGAACACAAGAGGTTGGGTGGAAAAAGTGGTCCAGATAGGAGGATAAAGGAAATACTTGGGGGCGGCAACAGAGGGTGATAAAATTCTCAAGCAACAAAAATGTTGAACCTGAGCCAGATGTGGTGATTCATATTTATAACCCAGCACTTGGAAGACTGAGAGAGGAGAATTTTGAGTTAGATATCAGCCCAGACTTCACATCAAGACATTATCTTAAAGAAGAAAAGAAACCCTACAATTTTGCATCTACACAGTTATTTAGAAGAATACAAGACACGGAGAGACAGCATGAGCTGTCTTACCACGGGGCAACACAGAGCAGGCACCATAGGCTCCATTATTCTTCACTCCTTTAATAGAAAACAGAGACTCATATTTGATCAAGTGAACAAACAAAATTCTGGTCTGTAAACACCTATAGACACCTCTTCTGTCCCAATTAGGGCTGTTTCTCTTCAGTGAAGTCACTGCTCAGTTATAAAGTGGACACACTGCCTAACTCATTCCACTACCTTTGTTTGGACCTGACACAGAGATGCAGGAAGGACTCAGGAAGTCCTTAGCATCAGAGAGGGAGTTTTGAACTTCAATTATCTGGCTTTGTTGCTTCTAGTGGATTGCTCTTGGTGTTTATTTCTTTTGGGGATTAGTTTTTTCAGTTTGGGAGGAAAAGACTAGACAGATGTTTCAAAGTAGTTACTTACTCAAAAGATCCTTATAAAATAACTTTACTGAACCATCTTCAAATAATTACAATAGCTGGGGGTGTACCAGAATACAAAGTTGAATTAATTTTGGACGAGTAAGAGTAATAGGCTACTGACATTAGAATAAGCACAGTCATTTTTCAGTCATCTGATCAGGAGATGTAGGAGGAGAACCCAGTGGATTCTGTTTCGATCATGCACACTAGGATAGTTCAGAAAATACCAATTCTGTTAGTGTAAAGCATTTAAACCTTTGCTGCTAGAATAAGCAATTCCTTACATCCTAATAGCACCCTTTTTTTTTCCTGAAGGATTTTCCCAAAGCCCTTTATAAAAAGTTGTCAATGAGAACTAATTAAGTTGTTTAAAAGAGCATGATTTCATTTTCTGCATTTGCGTGCACTAGCTATTTGTAGCAGATTGGTGGCATATTTACTGAAGTTTATGGGTCCTTTACATCTTCGGCATATAAGATTTAAGAAGGAAAACATGAACTCTAGCAATAATACAATCAGTGTGGACTGACAATTGAGTCGAGAACTTGAAGATGCAGTGGGCTGGATACTGTGAGTGACAGTTCATTCGCTCCTTTCAATCCGTTTTCCCTATTGCCTTGCTTTAAAAGTTTTTTTTCCAGATACCTAAAACTCTCTTGTGAAATTTTCAGGAGAGAAATTTAAAATTTGGGATTGAATGGTCTTAAACCGGTAGGAGTTAGAAATGAATGGAGGAAACCATGCAGAGACCACAGCCTTCCACTGAGCTAGTGAAAAACAGAAGTGTGAGCACTGCCTCCAGGCCTGATCTGGAGGGTTCTCAGAGAAACATAGAACCAGAGAGGAGGAGAGAATCACTGTATCATATAACTGTTAGCACCCTGTAGTAATAACGAGATATAAAGTGAACTTGTCTGGAAGTGGAGAGTCCAAACACTGGACGTGTGTTTGCTAGCCTCTTAGACCACTCAAGCCTTGTCATAAAAGAAAAAAGAAAAAAGAAAAATAGCTGATTGGTTTGTTATGACACATGAGACTCGCAGTGCCTGGAGAGATTGCGATTTGACAAAATTGAAACATGTGGACACAAGAAGAAGGTAAAGGAAACCAGTAATCTTTGCTTGCTATTTATTTTTGAGATTTTGAACCTATGTGAAATCTCTTAAACAATTAACCCTCTCTAAATCTGGGTAAATAAGAATCAAAGAAAAAGATGCTCAGGATTTTAACTCATAACAAATAGAAAAAAAAGCCCAATTATACTATTGAAAGTGTTGATCTGGAGACTAATGTAGAACGGGTTGCCCATCCCGCACTCACTCTCACTCTGATAGTAAGAAGTGTAACTCTTCGGTGGAAGTTTGGATTTAGGTGTTTTTATGTTGTTGTTTTGGTTGTACTTGCTTTGGGTCTCACATTTATTTATAATATGGATAGATCAATTAGAAAAGAAGATAATAATAAATAGTTACTGATCTCATACTCCATGGCAGGCACCCAAGGAGGCGATGACTTGGTTATCCATTTAGTCACTGAGAGAAGTGATTTACACAAGAGCCGAGAAGCTGAACTGAGATTGAGATGCTGAGTGGGGGAGCCAGACTGAGACAGCCTGGCTTTAGACTCTGGTACTAAGCTACAAAAACTCATGATTCTCGTAGCGAGTGCTTGGTTTTCTGGTTACATCAGTAAAAGAGGACTAAGCAGCCAGGGTTAAAAATGTAAGCTCTTCTGTCACGAAATCGCGAAACATGAAGAAAGGCTCTGAGGTGTGCACTCAGAGTCTTTCTTCATACTAATATTCAGTGTAGCGTGCTCTGACTCACGCTGCATCGCTGTGACTTTAGTATCACAGAAAATCAGATCCTGATTTAAAGAGGCAAAACCCTTTCTTGGCTACACTACTGGTTGGGCAACAGACTAATAAAGACGAGGCATTAGACTACACCCTTTGCTGAAACTTGGTCATGATGAGAACGGCGTTTGTAATCCCACGGCCACATTCTGCTCTCAGAATAGCTTGACAGGCCCGTAGGATTCTGTAAACCACTCAGAAGAATATAATAAGTAACTCAAAAGACTCCCTCTGTAATATTTTTGAAGCCTTGGCACTAAAGAAGTTTGGATTTGGGGTGAGTGAGGAAGCCAGTGATGTTGTGGCAGCCTGGGCAGGCTTATTCTTGCTACCCTCTGCCTTCTTTCAACCTTTCATGTTACAACAAACAGCTCTTGCATATTGCAAATCTCAGGAAGAGGAAACCTCCCAAGCCTGGTAGGCAGGCCCTCATGCCTCTCCTTCGTTCCAGCAGAAAGCGGCTGTGGCGCCAACTTTGAAGTCAGTCCAACCTCTTGCAATCTCCACATGCAGGAACTTGTCAAGAGATGAACTTCAATGTGCAGACTCCATGCTACGGAGCAAAGTGAAACAAACAGAGCAAACCTCTCCAGCACACACTCAGATAAAGCTCAGCTATAATATACCACAGAGTTTTCTTCTTTTATTATACACATATTCAGAAGGTCCAGAGCATGCTGGCTGCTGAGGGACTGTTAATAAGACTAGTAACTTATTGTCGGACTGTGATAAGTAGATGCCAGAGAACGTAGTCCTGAAAAACAAGACATTGTATTTTCTTGTGTATGATTTTAATAACTATTTTCGTGTGGTTGAAAATATTACTAATAGTATAATGAAAAGTATATTATATAAATATTACCACATACTGAATTAAAAACTGAATGTGTTAAAGCTTTCATTTCCTAATACACCTGCTTCCTTACAGAGTAGCAATGCATCAACCTCACACGTCGGAACTGATACGAGCTGGTAGCAGACTAGGGTCAGCTGAATTACATCAGTCTGTGCTATCATAGGGTTACATTGAATTCTGTCTGTCCAGATGTAACTTCATAGACGGGATGAAAGCAAGCTCAGGTAGCATTTCCGGCCTGTATTTTGACCACCAAGCATGGGACCCAAGAAAATGACACCGAGGAGTATTTACTAGACAACACTATGCGGAAGACAGATGCTGGGGCCTGTGCTCATATTATCTGTCAATACATAGCCTCTTTGAGATATTTTGAAATTCAAAAAAAGAAAAAAGAAAAGAAAATGAAACTCCACGAATGTTAAGGACTCACTAGGGCTCACAAGTACAGGCCTGGAATTTTACCCAGTTTTCCCCCTATAAATCTGTGCATGTATTTAGTTTGTTGGTACCAACTATTGAGATCCCAAGGCTTGGCTCAGTCTTTGCCTTCTTCGGCCCATCATCTATCAGTATTGCTATATAGATTGAAAAGTGACCTCAATTGGTTTTTCTACCTATCAGCAGCTTGAGGAAACAATGTTTTGAGGAAGATTGAAATTATTGATCAATGGTAGGCCTACGGGCTCCATGCAAGTTGGTTTAGCTATGACGCCCGGGTTGTTAAGCAGAAGCTCTTGAGTCATCTTAGGCTATGAGGCATCTCTTGTGGGTGAGAGTTGAGAAAGACAGGAAGATGAGGCATTTTTTCCTGCTGATTTTGCCTGGGATGTTGTCATCCCAGGTAGGGAAGGTAAGGTCTTGTGTACTGGATTCCCAGGTAATTTTCTTTTCTGGCACTAACATGAGTCAGTGGAAGTATTGAGAGACCCAGGGCTCGTCATTTTCCCAACTCTTTTAATTGGCTTGAAATTTATGGGTTGGTCTTGGCCATGATGGTGAACTCTTTCTCTGTTAGTGGGTCTAGGGAAAATTAGAAGGAAAGGTGAAATTCTTGCTCACTCGGTGGTTTGTGGGGTCCACGCAGACTGCTGTACCTGGGATGAAAGGAGTTGCTCTGGGCAGCTCAGGGCTCAGTATTATTCATCATTTGCTGGGCATTGCCCCATCCGATTTCTCCATTCTCATCCGTCCCTGCACCAGCAGCCAGTCTCTCAGTTTAGAAACATTTGAGTCATCTTGGACTTCTCTCTTTTATCACCTCCCAGAACCTGTAGCTCTCACGTCAGAATCTGTCTTATGAAATGTGCCCTGGAGTTACCTGCATGATTCTATCCTTCCTGTTTCACTCTGGCATAAAAGTCCAGTCATCTCATGCCTGGATTGATTCCGTAACTGAGAGGGGTGGGGTCATGCCCTAGTTCTCTCTTTTACCACATATCATGAAATCCTCTGGGTTCAAGACCTTTATAGTCAGAATTTTCTCAACTTGACCTTTCTGTTCTGAGGTAGGGTACCCATACTTGAAGAAAAAGCATCCGAATGCCCTTCTCATTCCATGTTCTTTCTTATTTGGTTATTTCTTTCAGATCCTCAAAGCCTATTAGAACATAGATGCACATATTAGCCCCTAACGATTACTTAAATTCTAACCACTTTCACTACGCCTGTCACTGATGCATTGACTGATGGTTGTATTTGCATGACTGATGACAACCTTAACTCACTTATCAGACAGGAACTACATTGGCAGCAGCGACCACCTCTTAATATCAGAGTCATATCAGATACAGCTCAGCTTTTAGCATAAGGAACAAATAGAAACTCAACAAGTCAAGATAGGATACAATTTAGATTGCTCTGGGAAACTGGATAGCAAACTCATCCCCAGATGCGGGTAAAAACACTCTGTGAATATGTAGTGAGTGAGCAGCAAACAGCTCCCCTGGCTTTGAAGTTTTACTTGTCAGATATGGGTGAATATCTGTGCTATCAGAAAAGAGAGCATACATAGAAGGGATGGGCAGGAAGAAAGGGGGAAAGGATGTAATTATATCTTAATTTAAAAAGTTAAAAAGAGAGAAAAAAGAATAAAAATATTAAAATGCCAAAATGTCTATAGTGCTTACACTAAAAATAAAAATTAGAGTCTCATTACTCATTCCAAACTAGGTCTGTCTGGAAATTTCTATTACAGATATTTTAAAAATTTAAATCCATGGGAGCCCATTGATATTTTTATGTAGGAAAGTTAATAGTCTTTACATTGCTTAAGAAATTAAAAAAAAAATTCTGGGATTGTTTCTGAATTTTGTACCCAGTCCTTCATTTTTAAATCACGGTCATGAATGCTTTGAAAGCTTTGCTTACACTTTCCATGCCGACATGAAGATGAACTGTGTGAGACACATAGAAGCAAGGTGGAGCTTACGTTGGACCCTGTCCCCCTTGACATTCTTCTCAGAGCTGCTTGAAGTAAGCAAGCGGAGGCTACTGTGAGCATAGCTCTGCCCCCACTCCTACCCAGCAGGCTGTGGGCCCGGCTCTCAGTTGCCCACTTCCTTAGCTCCAGCCTTGACTCTTTTGCAGCACAGACGGTCACACCCTAATGCCAGGCCGAGTGATGAAAAGGTTTCTCAACGCATGTTCTCTTGAGCTAGGTACACAAAGTTACATCAGATAACCAGAAATGCCTTCACCGTACAAGAAAACTTGGTTTATCAAGTTGAGAATGAGGAGAGTGGGTAGCTGTGTTATTTTACTCTCTATCCTTCCTGTATTGCCCACACTTTGAGAGCTTTGTCTGACAAACTTCTCAAAGGGCTACACCGGAGTTTGATATGGAAGTTACCTATGTCTTGTCTTTTTCACACTTTATTCTTGCTCTCCCTTCAAAATAAGCATAGAACCTCCCCTCCTGCTACTCTAACACGGGGACACGAATATCCACATCTATGGGCAAGAATAACTGAATAATTGTTTTAAATGCTTTTATGAGAATAGTAACACCACCTCCTGAACCCACCAATCTTAGTTTCTTTCTTCAATATCTGTTCAAAACCACGATCCAGAGTGAAGAATATCATTCCAGTTCTCTTTCACTTACTGGAGAGCACACAACCCAGACTGGTTCATGGATGAGGGACCAGAGACACGGTTGGCTGACTACCTCTTCCCAAGTGACTGTTCATTAAAACTCCCTCCCTAGCAACACTCAGGGAATCTGGCCTGAGTCACTTCAGTCACCCATGCTGCTTTTGCTGTTTAAGTTTTTCATTGTTTCTGATTAGGTCACATCATGTCCTTTGTCTTTGATGAATGAACCAGTGTATTTTTAGAGTGAAGTAGCCCACGTGGAAGAAATGCCAGAATATTACTCTCTTTCTTTCTGGTCAATTGGAATTCCATTGTGGATTAATATAAGGATGCCCTATAACATTTTCACATTTTAAAATATGAGACTTACACTTGCTCTAGTTCTATCCTCATATATTTATAATCAGAATAAAATTTCTATCATTGTGAGAGGCAATTAGAGGTTGAAATCACAGATTCAATTGAGATCGCCTGTTTAAACCCATCTTGGGCAGCACTATCAGATGCTCTGGGTTGCAGTTTCCACATTTGTATACAGGTGCTGTATAATGACATATACTTTATGCAGTGACTGTGTAAATTAACCAAGTTCATAATTCCTAAATACTTAATTGCCTGTTCTCAAGGTATAACAGATTTAATTATAGATATTATTTTTTATAAAATTGTACATAGAAACCATAGCTTCAGTTATTGACCGCCATTAAAATGTTCTAGTGTCTAGTCATTATCGAGAGATGAAGAGGACTTGATTGAAATTTCCCAGCACATATTCTTGCTGTTACCACATATTTAAAGGGCACCTCTTACATATCTGGACCACTGAGAATAGCCAGGGGCACTCACAACATCATCTCTAGAGGAACATACTAAGTACTTCAGACATGCTAACGCACCCACGTTCATCCCATGGTAGACCAGGTTGGTCCAGAAACAAAGGCAGCAAGCGAGATGAAATTGGTGACATTGCCTAGGACCTGGACTGGGGCAGCAAGGCAGAAACAACTCAAATTCAAGGAGTTGGAAAAAAGCTTAGGATTCAAGATCAATTCTATTTTAATTCAATTATTTTAGAAATTAATGCAAAATCTCAACAATGGACAAAGTATCAGAATTTAAGGTAAAACCAGAATGCCATTATGGATTTCTCTTTTGCTGAAGACTCTGCTGTGGCCCTCATAGGACCCAGATTAAAATGCCCAGAAAGCCTTTGCTTTGTAGCTATGTCTTAGCAGACATCTTGAGGGACCGTAGGAGTTTGTGAGCTAGCAATGAGCATCTCTACATACCTTACAGATACCAGCTGTCATGGGTGGGGCCACAGGGTAGGAATTTGAAGTCTATTGTCTAAGGAGGGTGCTTATTAAAGGTGTAGGTGATGGAACTCAAAGTATTATTCTTTGTTTGGAAGGGGGTGGGAAGTCAGTGGAATTTTTTTAACTTAATTTATTTTATTTTATTTTACACCATTTGAATATTTTTCTGCTCAAGCTCCTTGATTAATCGAATAGATTTGTATTGTAAAATACAAAAGTCCTCATTATTCTAAAGAGCACTGCTAACATTTCACTGTGCAGTTTCTGACAAAGCACACAGCACACACACTCTCACACATGCACACACTCTCACACATGCACACACATGCACACACTCTCACATATGCACACACTCTCACACATGCACACACTCCCACAATGCACACACACTCTCACGTGTGCACACACATGCACACACTCTCACACATGCACACACTCTCACACAGGTACACACACTTACACATGCACATAGACTAACACAGTACACACTCTCACACAGCACACACACATGTACAGAGCACACACACATGCACACACACTCTCACACAGTACACACTCTTACACAGCACATGTACAACCAATTTCAGACCTTGAGGCTCAGATGTGCTGTTACAGCAGGAGGGGCGTGCCTCAGAAGTGTAGGTACAGGTGACCAGTTGGAAATGGTCTAGTTTGGAAGCTCTTTCCTCCCAATCTCTTGATTGCAAATGTTACATGTCTGCAATGTCTGAAGACCTCTGTACCACAGTTACCTCTCCATTTTTTCTAACACCACTTTCTTCTATCCTGCATTTTTCATATTTTTGAAAAGCAGGTAATTATTCTTTATAGCCTAGAAACTTTCAATAGAAGGTTTTGCCTTGCTTTCTAGCTTCAAGCTGTCCAAAAGAAACTGATACAATTAATGACAGATAGGAGGACTGAAAGTACATTAACTAAAGAGAAAAGAAGGCAGTTGTCATATGCTCTTAGTATTTTTCTTTTTTGTTTTCTCTTCTCGCAAAGACTCCCTGCAGGGTGGTGACAAGGGATAGAATTGTTCACAGCTTCCTGAGCAGGTGTTCCCCTAAGATGCCATTGTAGCTAAGTTAACGAGCTCAGAGGAATCTAGTTTCCCATGAAAAAGTGCTTCACTCAAGACAGATGACTCTGGGCTGTGCACTAAGAACAATGAGAAATGTCAACATCTCCTTAATATTTTGAAATTGCTGCCCTGTATAGAAATACTACAATGATGTCTTTGTGGATTCTGATGTATATGGTGTGCCTTGTGAATGGGGTGCCTTCCATCCTCAAGTTGCCTACACCTAATTGAAGAGTGGAGAAATGTACACTGCCTGCTATTACAGATTAAAAATAAGAAAGTTAAATATAACCAAATAACAGCATTTGGATAGCACTGTGCACATGGTAAGACACTCACATATTTATTCATGAATAGGACTATACAACAGTAGTATAAGCACTAAGTATTTGTATTCAAGTACCGATGAAGTGACATTAACAATGAAGTCTACTGAAAGTTAAAAGAGACATTGCTTTAGAGTTAGGATAAAATTAAATTATTTTTGGAAGGGAAAGCATTAATATGGAAGAAGAAAAGTTCAGATTTTTGGAGACAGGAGTACTAGAAGCAACTGGTTAATGAAAAGAAGACACATCTGCCCAGAGCACGGCACCTTACTGGAAAGGAAAGGGGGGCAGCTAGGTGGAGCTGGAGCTGTAGTGCTTTGAATACTAGACCTGGAAGTACGGGTTTTATCCTACAGGAACGGACACAAAAGAAGTGTGGGAGTTATCTAATTTTTCATCTTTCAACGTGACCAATAAACTAAAGGAAACTAGGAAAGAATTTTCTGCCAGAATTGTTTATATTAATATCTGGACAGAGGTTTCTGTCATTAGCTATGTGGACTACCTGTTACTCATTCCCCACTCCCCAAATTTTCATAGAAGTAGCAATGACCTTGTCCATTGACTCCCATGGTTTAAAATTTAGGGAGAGGCTTTGCTGTGGGTGTGACTCAGAATGTCTCACAATCTTGAGTCAAGATTTTGGCGAAGGCTGCTGCGATCTCAAGACTTAACTAACTGGATCTCTTTCTGAGGCAGATGGCTCCCATGACTGACAAGCTGTTATTAGTTGGTGGGCAGTCTTGGTTTCTTCCTGAGAGTCCTCTCTCATAGGTTGCTCAAGTGTCTTCATACTTGGCAGCTGGATTTCCCCAGAACCAGCAACCCAAGAGATAACCAGGTACAAACTTGGCACTTTCTTTCATTAAAACTTATTTTATGTATAGGAGTGTGCTCCTGTAGTTGTGAGTGTGCACTGTGTGTGTGCCTGACACCCTCAAAAGCCAAAGGAGGGTGTCAGATCTCCCTGGAACTATTGCAAGCTGTTGGGAGGTCACCAGGAAGCAAATGTGGGTCTTCGGCAAGAACAGAACTTTTAGCATTGAGTCATTTCATTTTTCCAGCTTCAGAAACTTGGATTTTTATCACTTGCCTTTACCAACTTCACTTCTGCCACACTCTATTATGTTAGAGACAGGTCCAACCTGTATCCAGGAGCAAGGGAACAATGCTCCACTCTTTGAAGAAAAAGTTCCAAAGATCCCAGGAACAGAATTTGTGAACACATGCTAATCAGGTTCAATGGTGCAGTAAGAACATGCACAAACCCCATAAACTTGAGATGCACAGCCTGCCATGGTCAAGTCCTTATCCGATTGTCTAATGTATACCACAATGCCTATGCATCGAGGTCTTCATTATATAATTTCTGAACTATAACTGCTTTATAGATAAAGATATATATTTTTAGAGATGCTACTGACCGACCTCACCAAGTGTTGAAGCCAAGATTGAACTCAGTTTTCCTGTGCACATCATCTCTCCGTTCAGTTGTTATCTGTCAGGGAGAATCACTCATGACTGTTAGATATGCTCACCTTGCTGTTGGCACAGCTAATAGAACCATTCTCTGGAATACTGCCTGCTATTTAGTAGTCACCTGCCAAAGATTTGCTGAACGAGTGGATGAGTTCGGTGCACAATCACTGAGGCCAGTGGTATAAAGAAGGCTGTTCAAATCTACTCACAAGTTAATGGAAAACTAAGGCATGCAGCTGAGAGTGCTTGCTTCTTGTGTGGGGATCATTGAAAGGATATCGTGTTTCTACTTCAGGAGTCACACACTAAAAATACAAATAAGAAGCTATATATTTTGAGAAGTGTTATGATGACTTTGAGTAAGTACTTTATGGCAAATGAACTTTGTATCACAACAGCCTTGTTCTGTTCTAGACACAGTTGTTTATTATTATTATTATTATTATATCATCATTATTAATAATAATAACAAATAATTTTGAGACAGGGTATCACTATGTAGCCTTAGCTGTCCTGGCGCTTGCTATATAGCCAGGATGGTCTTGAACTCACAGATCTACCTGCCTTTGCTTTCTGACTGTTGCTCTAAAGGTGTGTACCACAATGCCCAGATAGACTTTTCAAGAGTAGACGTGATGTGTTTGTGTGTGTGTACATGTATGTGTCTGTGTGGTGTGTAGGGTATACAAGCATGATCAGATGTGATTCCTCTAGAAGAGTCATAAGCATTGACATTTAACCCACCAAGAAAACCAGATGCTGGATTTTGGCTCACATATACCTCTCTATGCAACTCTACCATGAATAATTCTGGAAAAAAAGTGCTAAAATTGAACCTAACTACTGTGAAAACTTCCCTCACGTTCTGTGAACTTCCCTCACATTCATGTTTGCTTTAGCATGTTGTTTCTAGGCTTTATTTTAAGCAGAGCTCAAAAACTAGGGGGCAAAGAACATGGTTTTGTGACCTGGATTATGTGCTTTCCAAAGGCAGACCAAAAGCTACAGTTTAATGTCATTATTTTGTTGATTTATCTTTGGTTTTGTGTGGAAATAGTGTATTAAGTGTGTAATCTAGAAGGTAATCCACAGGACCAAATGCAGTGCACAGACAGGTTGTTTGCCATTATGATCAAAGCCATGTTAGCACAGGTAATGTATCCAAACGTCCAGAACAAGCAGTGATCAAGTTTCTGAAATGGGTATTAAACTTTAGCTCCCTGATGCCTAAAGCAAATGAACAAGAATAGAATTAGACACGTTTGAAGCTTAAAGAAGACTTATGGCATTCGAGCCATGACTTCAACCCCTGTTTTGTTATATAGATTTCTGTCTTTGTCAATGTCTGGACAGTCAAAAACGGCTCATTTTATTTGTGTGTGTGTGTGTGTGTGTGTGTGTGTGTGTGTGTGTGTGTGTGTGCGCGCGCGCGTGCGCGTGCGTAACCATGTGTCAGTAACTGTGGAGGCCAGAAGAGGGCAGTAGAATCCCTGGAGCTGGAGTGACAGGCAGTGGTGAGAATTTGACAAGGGCACTAGGGTCCGAGCTGAGGTTCTCTGGGAGAGCAGCAGGTACTCTCAACCACTGGGTCATCTCTCCAGCCCTCATTCGGCTACTCTTAGTGAAGGGCTCTTCTGCTGTGGCGCTATGTGGGATCTGAAGGAGAGCATAGGTTCCTAGATGAAAATGTCCATGATCAGTTCAGGTTAAACAGAAAAATCCATAATCTTCTGTCAGTAGAAACAAGGAAACAAAACTGCCCTAAGATTAAAAACAATAATAATGAGTTCTTTGAGTCTAATGAGCAAATTAGGTTAAAACCTAACATTCTGAACAAGACATGAGGAACAGCAGTAGAATCAGGATTACCAAGGGAGGAGTGGTGTTGCATTCCTGACCCTAGGCATGATGTTTTTACTCTTTCCCCACCCCTTCCCTACAATTATAACCAACGGAATACACGCAGATTTGTTTAATGGGTATTTCTCTGGTTTCTCATTAGCAAGGTCTATACCAAAGGGTCTTCTCTACCTTAACTCCTCAGCGGTGTTTGTGAGCATATCACTAACCAATAAATGCAGCCTGGTTCCATTAGATACCACCAGGAAACACATTTATACATGTAAAATATGACCAAGCGATCTCGAACCCCAACCATAAGAGTGAAAGTAATAGGAAATCTTTTTCCAACAATGAAAATGAGGACAAGGCAATGAGATCTGGTTTTTCTGTGCATAGTAATCAGATCTGATGAGAAGACTGGAACAGGCTAAGGAAAGACCAGAGCGAAAACATAATCATGCAGTTACTTAAATCATAAAAATCAGTGAGCATTCTCACTGCTATAAATTGGGAGATGAAAAATGGAGAAAATGGGAAGATCTAAAGACCTGGGGGATGGAGCAGTAGTAGGATACATACGGTGGAGGTTGGGTTCTGAGGACAAAAGGACTGGAAGAAATGAAAGCACTATCTGGTTTTTACACAGGAGTGGGAAGAAACAAAGCAGAAATAACTGCAACCGTGATCTTGGGTAGATTGAGTTTCAGCTCTTGTAACAATCCTGAGAGATTTGTTATTGCAGTTTTTACTGTATGGATGAACAAGTCAAGATTTTTAAAGAAGTGGGGTACTTGTCATACCTGTGAGTGCTTGGTCACAGTACTCAAATTAATTACCAGTCCGTATTTGTTACCTTTGAAAATCTTAGGTTTAGAGATAACCAGATGCCCTTCTTCAAGCATTGCAGGGGTTGTTAAATAAGGGACTTCAACAATGGCATCTAATACGATAATTCATGTTATACCAACAAGGCGGCCTATCTGTGCATGTAGTATGTACTTGATAAGTAGTTAACTTGAGTTGGTAACTTGTCCTAGATTAGCCATCTGGTAGGCAAGTAGCAGCCTTCTGCTTTGGATCCAGTTCTGTGGAGGCATTCATATATGCCATGTTGCTACAATGGGAGTAGAGAACTGGGAAGATCCATTATTTACTGCCCAAAGATTCTCCCCCTATTTTAAAACTTATATATTTACTTTTGCAAATCATGCTCTAAAACTACCACTGGTCTGGTGTTGAAAAAAAAATTGTTTCTTACTTTAAGTCCACCAATCTGAATTATCCTAAGAGTTTTAGAAAGGACACAAATTGTTCTTTGTTTTCTGTACTTATATACCAGGTAACATATGTGCAACTGTGCCAAGAATTCTGAAAAAGTATTCTCTCGATTCTAAATTAGTCATGCTAGAAGGAGCAAACCTGGACCACAGGCAGAATGATTCCATCCGAGTTCAGATGTTAATCTTCTTTGGTTCTTTCTGTCTTATGTACCAGGGTCTGTACTTGAAAGTGGAAATTTGAAGTACTGAAGCTCTCTTCAGTGCTCTGACCATGATTTAGTATGTTGTTGTTTTTTTTTAAGAAAATTCCTCAGGCTTTCCTATTCTAGAGCAGATAATCAATAAATATTTGTTGAATCATTGGACAGATGAAGAGATGAACATATAGATATTTATATGAATAAATTATGGAATGTTTAAGTCAATGAATCAGTGAAGTTTCAAAACGAACCCCAGCTTCTCTTTCTGCCCACAAAGCTCATTTGAGGAGCTATGGTGATCCAGCCCCTCGCTGAGCAACAACATGATGGATGTAAGATCATACTAAGATTGGACCGTCTTTTCTCCACAGAAACGGGAGTCTCCGTCCTCATTTTCCTTTCCTTAATACAATCAATTTTGCCTCTTCCCATTTATTAAAATCCTGATTTGAGCTGATGATAAATAACTCCAACCCAAGCCACTGACAGCTTCATTTCCAATCTTCCAGTCAACTCATAAAAAACAAATCGAATCCCGCTTACTTCCAGCTATTGTGACCTAATGGCTTTCTATTATGTCAGACTGACTTCTTGCAAAACCCAAGGAAAAACAATTAAGGGTATATGGGTTTGTTGCAAATGCTCAACACACCTAATGATAAACCCATTATCTTCCTTTACCCAAAACTAGCCACTGAATGATACAGGGGACAAGCCACAACACACTCAATCATCCTAAATAATCAGATGCCAGACAGGCTTTTCTCTAGCCCTCCATCTTCCAGTCACCAGATTTTGTCAGTTTTTCCAACCAAATGTCCCTCGAAGCTCTGCCTCCATTTCTGTTGCCACAGTTCGCATCTTATCCTGTCTGTCATGGCACAATGGCGTTTTGTCTGGTTTCTACCCCTCAACTTAGGTTTCTTCTGTTGACCTGTTATACTGATATCAATTATGTTCCTAAGTCTGAATCTACAAACACTGTTTCCCTGCATAGTACCTTCAGATTCCTCACAGCTGTCAGGTGCTGTCATAGACTGCTTTAGACCTTCCATGAGTGGACCATCTCTTTCCACAGTCCCTGTCCTGCCATAGCTGCATATGTCACACTAGTCAACCAAATAAAAAAATGCTGCCCTGATGCTATAAATGGGATCTAGAACAATTCCGTCAGGTACAATGCAGTAGCCTATTTTGCAAGGATAATGAAATGACCAGGTGAGCCCATTGCTTTACATCTGAATTCAAGTTAATGCATTACCATGGGGTGTCATTGTACTCTAGGTTCCTCCAGGGTTTTCTTAAATCCATGCCTCTGAATACAGTATTGTCCCCTTCATTGTCATTCTCTCAGCTAACACCAAGTTGTCCTTCAAAACTCACAGCAGGTACTGTTTTCTCCAATACCGGCCTCCACCCGACTCTATTCTGTGTCACCAAATGGCATTGAGCCCAGATTTCATATTTTATGTAAAATCATGGGTACAAGTCTATCATCATAGACACATTATTTCAATAGTAATAGTTTATAAGCATCCTTCCTGAACCCCACCACCTCACTGTACAATCATTCTACTTGCAGGCGGGCAGGAATTTGTGCTCCACATGGA
Source organism: Alexandromys fortis (assembly GCF_014885135.2). Taxonomy (NCBI): domain Eukaryota; kingdom Metazoa; phylum Chordata; class Mammalia; order Rodentia; family Cricetidae; genus Alexandromys; species Alexandromys fortis. The sequence goes on from NW_026067966.1 coordinate 2,885,221, forward strand.
CACTGAAGATCTGTGTGTACACTAAACCATGAAAGCCAGCATCTGGCAGTGCTTCCGAGCCTGCTTAGCACAGCCCAAGCCAATTTGGGCACTCACGATTGAGCATTAGACTCTTCTCCATAGACGGTATTAATAATTAGCCACTAATTAGAGACAGGTGAACTGTGTGCGTCTCATCCCCCAGTCTTCTGGCACTCGGTGTATTTACAGTGAAAGCAAGCCTCACAGTTGGCCACATGATGAAAACGTTTATTAGCCAGCATGCACCAACGCCGTCACGTGACGCTTTTCATGAAGCTGAATGAATTCCCAGCTACTTTTCCTTGTAGGTGGTCAAACAACTACACTAATGGCAAAGTCTAGCAGAGGCTGTACAGCAGGTTTCTGGCAGCAGAAAGCCTCAGTTCTGGGATTTGCCTCCTTCTACATGTGCTCTAGAGTAGCCTAGACCCCTGGGCTTGCTGATTCTTAGACCTTGTCTGTGCAGTTGGGAAAAGGCCTTTATAATGTCAGCTTATACAACACTTAATCGCTGATGAGAACTTACTTATAAACCCATCTGTGTCGCTGAACACATTGCAGGCCTGACTGAAGTCTGGGGAGGAGAAGCATTTCCTTGCAGAGTGCCATCCTGGTTCACATTTATTTAGACAAGAGTATCCCTGCATGTCTGTCTTCCTGATATGGGAGCTTCAAACATTCCCTGTAGATTGTGAACTACAGGTAACTAGAATGTTAACTGATAGGTTCTGGGTGGTAGATTTAAATTAACTAAATGTGTCTAGCCCACAGCACATGAGGCATTTTAAAATAAGTAGCTGATATCTTGGATCCCCTGGCTGGTCGTGATGAGCGCTTGCCAACTCCCTCCTAAGGATGAACCTTTGAAAACGCTGCCGACAGCAAAGGATGCCGGCCAGGATGCTTGATTAGCTGAACCAAGAATGTTCTCTTCTGGCTTGAATCCATTTAGTATTTGTCCTTCATCTCCCTCTCCCAGGACTCACCCTGTGAGCATCCCCCTCTCATGGTTCAGCCTTCCATCTTCTATCACTGTGTGCTGCCTTTTTATGCTTTCTGTAAGTACCACATGCTGGTCTTATCACTACATTTGGGATCTGGTAATTGCTAACATGGCTCGCATTCTCTAGCACTTATATGTGTACTGTCCTTGTGGAAGTAAACAACTGGGCTGTTAGGGAACATTCCTGATCTTACAGTTTTCTTATTCCTTCCTCCCTTGGCCTACTAACTGGATCATGGTTACTGGTAAATATAATGAGCTACAATGTCTCTTGTGAACACAAGACCACCCAAGTGACCAGCTGGAGAATCTTACCCTCATGTATACAAAACTAATAAAAAAGATAGGATGTTACATGTATAAACACATCAATTTAGGTCAGGACTTGCTGAAACGAACACAATTATAAAATAAATTGTTGCTCAAATTAAAATTTACAGGCCAAGCACTGTAAATAACTACTATGTATCCTATACATACAACATTCCATTTGATCTCCAAAATATTGCTATGGGAAGATGCTCTTGCCCTTTTTCTGCTCCTAAGGAAGCCAAAACTCACAAGCAGCTGGGCAAGGCCGTTTAGTGGTAAGGTTGGAACAGGCTGAGAGTCCAAGTCTGAGAAAACACCACACATGTCTCCATCATAGCCCATTGCCAAAAGCATTTTGAAATCTTGAGCCGGTTCACTTATTTTCAATTTGTCTTTAAAGCGGTGTCTGTCCAGTACATGTAAGGCATAGGAAATAAGTTATAATTGAGCTCTGGACGTCGGATCCCAGACTTCTTTGATGGGCACGTAGCACCACACCACTCATTCGTGTGTTCCTTTGGCCACCCCACTGTAACTTTCTGAGTTCCTTCTCCAGCCATACGGTGACAGACCTATCCATAGCATGATAGACATCGAAGGCTTTGTGAGAAAGGCAAATTGACCTTCACGGAGAGCTGTCACCAACTCCAGGTTCCAGGGCTGAAATGACAGTACCAATCTTTATGCAGCTGGAGATTAATGGTGATGAGAAGCTCCCAGCAACGCTTCCTTTTCTGATGACCGAGGTGTCTATGTAGTCTTACCAGCTGAGACCTTTCTGGCCACAGCCACTCAATTTGACAGAAGGCTGTAAAGATTGCCATCTGGGGTGTAGATCAAAAGTATACTTTGTAGAAAAGATAAAGGATAGAAATCTCATAACAAACATGGAAATTACAAAGGCCAACCACACCAATAAACTTTCCATTTTGCTATGGGATGTTTTTAAAGGAAAAATATGTCTAAAATTTAAACCTTAGACACTCAGTGTGTGTGTGGTGGTTTGAAAGAGAATGCCTCCCCCATAGACTTATATGCTTGACTACTTGGTGTCTGGTTGGTGGAACTGTTTAGGAAGGATTAGGAGGTGTGGCCTTGTTGGAGGAGGTGTGTCACTGGGGTTGTCTTTGAGGATTCAAAACCCCACACCATTCCCTGTTCTCCCACTCTCTGCTTCATGGTTGTTGTTTCAACATGTAAACTCTCAGCTACTGCTCCGCACCATGTCTTCCTGCCTGTATCCATGCTCGCCACTAGAATATTAATGGACACTAACCTTCTGCAACTGTGAGCCCCCAAATTAAATGCTTTCATTTATAAATTGCCTTGGTCATAGTGTTCTGTCAAGGCAATAGAGAACAATTAATTCAGTAAGTCCTAACCCAACCTTTGTCACTGGGCTGAATATTCATAATAAAGGCATTCTCAAATGTCATGTGGACTACTCTGCTACAGGTGAGCTATGATTTCGGTCCCATGGTCCCCAACAGGACATTATGATGATGAAGTGCTCAGGACAGCCAGCAAGTATCTAGGCAGAGTGAAGAAAGCAGTATTGTGCTCATTCTAATGACAGTTGAGTGTGATTTTTTTTCTTGCTCTTTCCTCATTGCTTATCGTAAAGGAATATTGTCATACAATCTCTCTGAGGCCAAATGCAATCAAGGCCTTCAGACCACAAAACACTCCTAGCTTGATACTTTTTTCCTGGAATGACTCAAGCCTTCAGTCATGATTTTGTTTGGAACTCTGGTCTCTAAACAAATCACTCTAATGTCCCACCCAGAAAAACCTTATCATCAGTTTTTTCCTTTACTTATCAAACTTTGACATTCCATAGTCTGTCACTAAATTTTTTTCTTCTTTTTGGAGAGCCTAGGTGTTATGGCAAATGGTGGCATTCTCTATGGATTCATCCGTATCCAATATCTGAAACCTCTGTAACTCTGCTAAATCCTCTGCAGTGTTATCAATAACAGGAATAGCTGCCGTATGGTCAAACTAGAAAGAGAATTTTAATGATGGATAATTTACATCAGCCCTCAGATCACCCAGTCTCCCACAATGATACAATAGGAAGAAAATGAGGTTGGAGAGCACAAGTCCTGTTTACAGTTCCAGTTTGGGGCTGGAGAGACGGCTCAGTGGTTAAAAGCATTTGTTGCTATCAAAGAGGACTAAGATTCAGGTCGAACCCACCTGGCAGCTTGCTGCCACCTGTAACTCCAGATCCAGGGGATCTGGTGTACTCTTCTGGCCTCTGAGGACATTGCATATGTGTGGCACACAGACAAGCAGGCACACACATATGTATAAATGATATGAAATGAAAATGTTACATTTCAACAATATTACCGACAAACATCACTGAGATTTGTTACCTAACCCATAGATGAGGAAATAATACTTATCTCCCATAGTTACCTGAATGAGACCCACATGCAATGCTGTTTGTGAGAACACCTTAAAAGCATTAAGGCAGATGGGTGGTGGTGGTGCACGCCTTTAATCCCAGCACTCGGGAGGCAGAGGCAGGCAGATTTCTGTGAGTTCAAGGCCATCCTGGTCTAGAAGAGCTAGTTCCAGGACAGGAACCAAAAGCTAAGGAGAAACCCTGTCTCAAAAATCAAAAAAAAAAAAAGCATTAAGGCACACTGTAGTTACATATAGATACATATAATTCTACAGAATGAAAGAGATGCCTTTAGCGATGGATTCCAGGCATTCAGGAAAGCTACAAGAATACTGGCATTAGCAATGTGCGTGGAGCAATGAATAGGTCAGACACTTGAGCATTGATGTAACAGCCTCTTCGATGACACGCTCGGGCTCTTTTCACACCAGGCCAGTCTTGAAGCTAGTAGGCAGGAAGTGGTGTCGAAAATAAAGGCGACTGCTTGAATGAGGAATATTGATTGTCAGGGGCCTAAGTTCCTGTGAGTTCTGGAGCACAATTATAAAAGTGCTATTATACAAACAAAATGATTTATCTTAGTAGGTGGGAGAGACAGTCTGCAGTTGGAAAATAGTTGAGGGATGGAGACTGGCGGGAATCTTACTCAATGCTAAGCTTTGATTATATCCTAAATATGGGAGGGTCGCTTAGGAAAGAGTTAATTAATGTGCCAGGAGAACCGAGCAGTTCCAGTGCAATGCCTACGCCAGACACAACTGCATGTGGGTTGTGACGTGAAAAAACGTCACACTTTTGTCTGCACTTTTGGATAACACACTTAATAAGTTATGCCAATGGGCTACTTTATGGAAGAGTACCAATAAGTTGTATAGCACTCTTAGCAAGGATATTTCTGATAGTCTAAGAATAAGAAATTATCCAATGCCCTTTTCATGTTGGTTTTGGCTTAGAACCTTCAAAATCCTCTATTACATAAATATAAAACTCCACTGTGAACCTTGGTTTTCTGAGCATCCTTCTATCCCCTGCCCCAGCATCCTTTCTTGCAAGCTCATGGACTTTCTAAAGATATGTACAACCTGTGCTCGCTCTGTGATAAGCTATAAGACATGTGGCATGTATCAGAAAATACCAGCATTCAAAAGTAATGTTATTTAGAGGGGAAAGCTAAATCTAAACCCTGACTCTTGCTTTATCTGTTAGTTTGTTTTTCTGAGAAGTGAAGGTAAGCAGATTCAAGATAAAACTTAACTCGAGTTTTGGAATACAAATATGTACAACATAAAACTCAAGGCAATTGGCATCTATTTTCCTAGCCAGAAACTGGTACCATAAAATCAGACTTAACTCAGGAAGCAAAACTTCATGAAAGAGCAAGTGATTCTCAATTCATTGATTGGCCAACAAAGGAGTTCCCATGCATGGGTCCAGAAAAGCTGGAAAATATAGTTCTGAGGGTGAGCAAAAAAGAGCTTGACTTAGAACTCATCTCACAGTTGCTGGCGCTTTCGGTATGGTTTGTATAAAGCTGCAACTACTTAAACAAGAAGAAAGTAGAGTATAGAGTAGAAATAGAACAGGTAAGGCAATCCCAACTTCTCAGTGCATTAGCCCCAGTAAAGATGAGAATGAATGTGACTGCCACCATGGCCACTCTTTAGCCTGCCCCCTGGATGCCACTTACTCCTATGTTCAATCAGTAGCCCATACTTTTCTAATCTACAATGGCTAAACAAGTAAATTTTCTTTCTTAAAAAGATGAGGGCAATTCTTATATTTATAACCCTGTGTATGTAAAACATTTTGGAACGTTAATAAGAATTTGTGTTTATCCTATGATAAATTCTTATAAATTTTTGACTAAAAGAAGTATCCTCTTTACATTTTAAAAGGAATTTTAAATAACTATATTGAAGAATAAGTAATTATTCATGGCCACATTTTCATGTGAAGAAGCAGGGAAACAATGTTGGGCTGAAAATATAAAATGGACCCTTCAAATACATGCCAAATTCTCCTAATTACCATGAACGGCAGAAAGAAAACCCACCTAGCAAAGCTGTGCCACAAATGAAAGACATATGTCATCTATGGGGATATGTCTTAAGAATACAATAAATACTATGATCAGTGTATCTGTCCACAATCAGTATTTTGGTATTAATTCTATTGACATATCCAAATTTAACTTTTCAGCTTTTTGTGCCTTGCCAAGTTCTATCACCATATTTAATGTTGAAAGCCACTTGGCTTGAACTTAAAGCTTTGTCTCCATTTCCCTGAGCATTAACAGAATACTGAACAATACAGTCTCAGCAAAGGAGATAATGAAAATAGTCCAGTGCTTATGGACAAACCTGTGGTGTTTTGTGAAACAATGGGCGAAAGCTGACAGTGCATTTTGTAGACTTGAGTGATAAAGAGCAAGAAGGGCAGTGGAGAGGGAGGGGTGAGGTCTATCTGGATAACTGCAATGGTTTTACCCTGACTTCCTTCTGCCTTTAAGCATCCTGGAAAGGCATTGATGAAGTTGCTCCAATTGAGGTGTTTGACGAGTGGAGAGCAGATTGAACTTTGATACCTTCTCTGCCTCATTTCTTTTATTTATCATCATTCTCCAGGGCTGACTCTGAGGATCTGATATCGGGTATTGATTATTTAGTGAGCTCTTTCAGTCAGTGAACTACTTACTCTCTCGGAGCCAGAAAGGAAGTATATTGATTTCCAAGTTTCAATGTTTTAGTTTCATGTAGGCTGTTTCTTCTTCTTCTTCTCCTTCTTCTTCTTCTTCTTCTTCTTCTTCTTCTTCTTCTTCTTCTTCTTCTTCTTCTTCTTCTTCTTCTTCTTCTTCTTCTTCTTCTCCTTCTCCTTCTCCTTCTCCTTCTCCTTCTCCTTCTCCTTCTCCTTCCCCTTCCTCCTCCTCCTCCTTTTTTTTTTTTTTAAAGAAACTATCCCAAGATTTGCTTCTGTGTTATAGCACAATGCTCTGCTCCTTTCACCTATCACCAATATTGAGCTTGGAAGGGAAGATGGTATAGGGAGAAATTTTAATGTCTAATATCTCTGAAGATGGGCCATTGGAAGACATCTTCACAACCTGGTGTTCATCCTTACATCATTAGTTTAAGAGAAAAACAGCATCTGCTTGACTATGATTTAGACTGCCACAATGGCAACTGGGTAGACAGGAAAAACACAAGAAGGAAGGACAGCACATCACATGACTCATTTTGTTTATTTGCCAATTCACACAGAGGTTTCTTTCAATCACTCTATTTGTGAGTAAGATTTCATTTTATTGCTACTTTACAGAAGTCTATTCCTAGAAGGAAGTTCTAAAATAAAAAAGGAAGGGCCACTGTCTGAATGGTATTGTGTTAGTTAGGCATAACTCTTAAGTATTCATAGCCCCAATCAAAAGCTGATGACTAGGATTTACTTAGCTGTCTTCTTATAATTCTCTTTTCCAGATAGCTCCATGTTAAGGATATAAAAAATTTTCTTCAAACAAATGCATTGATTCAATGGGTAAATGCATAATGATGCTGTGTTTGTGATATGGCCCAGAGATGGGGACAATCTCTAGCGAGGAAAGGACAACAAAGGAGTTATCTGCCACATGTGACTTCATATGATCCAGAATTATTTTTTTAGTCTGAAAGGATTTAAAGGCAGACTTCCCCATGATCATAGCAAGAAATCAGTGATGTCATACAAGTCATGAAATTGCATGAGTCTATAATATCTGCATCCTCACAAACTGACAGTGTAGGAGGACAAAGATCATCAGCATGATGATGCACCATTTTGCATTACATTTTTCCATGGAATGATGGAGACCACTGATTTAAATTTCCCAATGGAAGCCACAGGAATCTAGGGGCCAGGAGATGGCGTTGCTTTTCTTGATTTTCGCTTTTTAAAATTTGGTTGAAGTTTCAGGACGAAAACCAGAACACTAACAAATCCATAGCATTTATCATTGTTTGTAAGAGTATCTTTGAGGACACTAGCTGACTAGTGATGAGTCTGTTGAATAAAATGTGAGGAGAGAGAGATTATAGGAATTCATGCAAGGATAGGATGCATTTTCCTTTACCAGAAGAGAGCAATGACGAGCCAGGTAGCCCACTTGGGTCAGCTGTAATAAATCAAAATGTGTTTTTCTAGCTGGATAAAATACTTCATAAAATGAATTGAATATTTGCAGCCATTGTCAATATTTTGTGATTGTCCAATAATAATGTGCCAAACACCCCCCTAAGTAATCTGGGATATTTCTAATAGTAGATAAAAGATCTAAAACTAGGAGATTTTCAAAAGCTGGTTGAAATAGGCGTTCCGATTGAGTAGTGAGTTGGCTTTTAGAAACAAGTAAAAATACATTCATTAATAATTCAGAAGCAGTGCAAATGAATGGTACATATTTACCAACAACACAAAGTTTTCAGGATTAAGAGAAACTCTTAAAGGACTTAATTAAGCCTGGTAATGGGTAAACACAAAAGCACGCTATGCGCGGTGGGAAAAGATGAAGGTAATGTATAATGAACAGTTTGGAGTCCTGCACTTAATGAGCTCTGAATTAGCTGTTCCTCTTAGGAACACAGATCCTAGCTAATATTATAATAAACAGGGCAAGGAGGATGGTGGGAAAACAAAATCAAAATGCCTAGGTCAATGAGTTTTTCACAAGATTTGCACAAAGGGGATGGAGTTTATTAACTTAGAGGACATTATAATAAAGCTCTTTTTGAATTGGCTTGTAGGTAAGATTGCTTTCTAATGAGAGCCTTCTCAAGTTCTTCTCTAACTAAAACCTTCTCATTATAGTTGGATGCAACTCTAGTATATCATCATCAAGAAAAGCGTGAAATATTCACAGCACATGGGCAAAAATAGAAATACTGTACAGATATACATTTTCATGCTATATTGTACTAAGTACTTATTTTTGTTGATGTTTAACAAAAAGTGAGCATGCTCATTGAGGCTCCTGTGAAAACCTTCCAGATCTCTTATTATCCCTTCCCTCCTTGCTCCCTCCTTTGATTACTGAAAAAATTGTGATCAATGATTTCATATGCAATATTCTCACACTAGGCTGCTGCTGCATCTGGCTATGTTATCCATTTTTTCTCCAGTTTCCTAAACTTCATAGAAATGGTATTCCACTTGTTCATTCCTTTCCATATTGCATCAAAATCACGTTTTGCTCAGCATCCCATTTTATAGACTTGACTCTAATGATATTTGCCCATGTTATCTGCCTAGATATTTCCCAGTCTATCTTCAGTCTTCAGAAGAGTATTTACATTGTTTGCAATTTATTTTCAACAACAATGTGATGGGCATTCTTTCAGGTGTCTTTCTTTTCACTGGAATCTGTTCTTAGAATTAAGCATATTTCAATCATTGTTGAGTGTGGCCAAGTATACTATATTACTATAGAAGCAGTAACTTCACCAATTTATTTTTTTCACAGAAAGGATGAGAGGACCCGTTGCTCCCTTAACTCTCTAATTCTTTGTGGTGTCAGATTATTGTCATCCAAGATGGTTGGTGTAAAATGAATCTCTTGGTTTTAATTTCTGTAAAGTCCTCCCTTTTCAGCAGAAATATTTCTTAGGGAAATATAAAAAACATTAATTGTTATGCTAATTTTAAAATTGAGATGTTTTGAACCATACAACTTACAAAATTGCCAGTAAAGAATTTCACTCTCTACCCCCACCCCACCTTTGATGAGAGCAGGGATGTGACAAAACGTAGCATTGGCAGAGCTGGGGAGATGGCCAGTGATGTGTTGAGGGTTACAAAGCAGGCCAAAGATCACAAGCATTGCCTCTTCCAATTGGCAGGGGCCTTGGTAAGGGGCTACATGGTTTAGCAGAAGGGCTGGGTCTGACAAGATGGGCTTGCTACCTGCCAACAGTGCCACTTGACAGAAAAGGTCGTGACACACATTTTCGGCTGGCAGGTTGTGACATGTATCATTTGTAAACAGACGATATCTGAATATCAAAGACCTAAGGCTGATGTGGATGATGGGACCCCTAACCAAAGCATGAGTTTCCCCAGTAAAGAGACCATCTGTTGATTAGAAAAGCACTAAGCGATTTTTTTCTCTGTACAGCAATGCTGGCGGTGTTTGTCCTCAGTTCTTACTTTACAGTATATGACACAAAAGTCCCTGTGATAACTAACAACTAGCTCAAATTTCCAAATGAAAATGTCACCATCAGGAACATCCCTCTTTGGGGCATATGTCTTTCCTCAAAAATCTTTCTTCCCAAAGGCTTCTAGAAATCACATTTTAATTTCCAAGCACAGTTTTCCTCTTAAGTGAATAACATTTCCACACCCCAATCTTGTTTTACAGGAGATTCTTTTAATAATATGATGGATAGGTAGTCCAGATTTTTTTTCTTGCATAAGTAAGGAATTTGACTTGAGAAAGAGGGTCATTATTACGTAATAAATCATTGCAGACCTAGGACTTGAAAGATGTTTTCTAACTCCCATTCCCACCAGGTATTTCGCTCACCTAGAATAGTTTGTGAAATTTTTGTCAATATGTTCAGGAAACAACCCATAACTCAGTTTATCCAAAAGGAAAAGGTTTGGTGGAGAAAAGCTGGAGTGGACTCTTTTTTTCCTGAATATCCCTTATTCCATTATCTTGTTCAGAATTCTGCCTGCTGGTCTGAAGATGCGGACACTTGCCAGCCTTCCCTTCTAAGTAGCGAAGGGAGAATTACTCTTCTCTCTCTCTCTCTCTCTCTCTCTCTCTCTCTCTCTCTCTCTCTCTCTCTCAGAGACAGAGAGAGACAGACAGACAGAGACACAGAGAGACACAGAGAGTAGGCCAGAGGTCTACACTGGGTATCTTCCTCAATCATGCTTGACATTTTTTTTAAAGGCAGTATCTGTGTTTGAACCTGAAGGCGAATTGGTTTATGAGCAAACTTCAAACTTGAGGGATCCTCCTGTCCCCCAGCAGCACCAGGGTTGCAGGCATGAGTCACTGCACCTGACTTTGACATGGGTGCTGAGGATTGAACTCGCGTCCTCATTCTTTCATGGCAAGCATTTTACTGAATAAGCCATCTCTCCAGGCAGTCTTCCATGCTTGTAGCAAACACTTTCGTTATTTCCATCCCCACCAAGAATACTGAGGTACGTTTAGTGACCTTCCTGTGCTGGCCTGAGGATAAATTCACTAGGCATCCCTGGAATGAAGCCTTGATACCTGAAAGGCAGGATTCTTTCCTAGAGGAAGAAACCATCCACATTCCCAACATATTTATTTATTTGTATTTTACTTTATGGATGCTGTAAACTGAGTCACATTTCTGTAGTTCCTTGACATCCTAGGCCATTTAGGTCAAAGTCTGCCGCACATTGGCCAACACGTGACCTCCGGCGTCACTATGGGGGGGCAGGGGGTCTTTGCTTTCTGACTCTCGCTTGCACTTCTGATTTCCTCATGACTTTATTGCTTTTCCTCATTGTGGAGTGTTTACCTTTAGAGCCTACTCAAATTCTTCCAGAATAAAACCCTGTCTTTAAGCAATGTCTCTGGTGGGTTTTATTGAGGGACTGCCGGACAGCAATGCCCGTATCTGAAATGCTTCCTGACTCACCAAAGTGAAGCTACATTAGTGGGGTGTCAACTCACAGGCGAGTTTTAAAGACTGAGGTAAAACCAAGTGGAAAGGTGTTCCCAATTGCAGGTGCTTTTCAGCAAGCACGCGAGAGGTCACAGACTAAGCCCCTCCCTGCCTGCCCTGTGGAATATTTACTTGTAGGACATCATTCAGGAAGGAAGGGGAAAAGTCCTGTGTACACTCATCTATAAGTATGAAATTAACTAAAGTTGCTTATCCAGGGTTATGTGTGTGTGTGTGTCTTTGCATTTGTCTGCTAAACTTTTTTAAAGTCTTTAATATGCAAATATATTCTGTTTTTCCCAGAACAGGAGCAGGAGTTTAGTTTCTTAAACTCTTTGGGCCCAAGAGCCTGGATTATGAAAATCTCTGATGCGCCTCCACTCCCCTAAACTCAACATCACATCTGAGATCAGAGTAACAGAGGGGCCTTAAAATCCTCCCAGCTCAGGCAGACGCAGGCCCTGTGCCTCAGCTGCCTGGAGCCCTGGGTGCACCATAATGCAGATAACCATTCACGCAGCATTTTGCTTACTCATCAGAGTAGATGTCCTGGGTCCTTTGAAAGAACGCCCTCTCCAGCGTGCCCCCTCTTTTGATGAGGTCAGATGGGGTTGCTTGTTGAAGGAGCGGCAGGGCTGCGTTCTGGCCGCCCTGGCTCCCGCATGGCTAGCTTTATCTGAAATAATTACATGGAAACTGTATTCATTTAAACACTGCCTGCCCCATTTCTATTAATGTGTGTAGCACCGAGGTGCGCTTACAGGGAAGATTCTAGCCTACGTCCATCCTGGGTCAGAGCTTCATTTCATCTGCCCCAGAGAGCAGAGCTATCGAGTCTGAGCTCACTTCCTCTTCCTCCCAGCATTCTGTTCTGTTTACTCCACCCACCTATGTTTTAACCTATGAGGCCAAGTAGTTTCTTTATTAATTAACCAATGACCTTCCTCCATCAGTTGCTAGATCTGTAGAGAGGTACAGAGACTCCGTACAGCTGTGTATGAGAGACAGAGACCAATGGTCATCCAGCCTAATTCAGCCCCTCCCACAGGCCAATAGAAGGCTCCTAACTTAGTAGGCCCAAGAGAATCGAGGTATTAAATTATAGGGAAAGGATATCTCACCAGGAAGGAAGGGAGAATCTAGGCTTCATTTTTTTCTTAAAACTCTAATTTAGCTGAAGAGAGGACAAATAGTTGCTTAAGATTGTTTACAGATGGTGAGAGAGGCAGAGAGATTTTTTCACACCAGAAAATGAAACTGAACCTTTGTTACCAAAAAAGAAGTTTCAGAAAAGCAACCCTGTTAGTTACTGTTGAGCTTGTCTAGAAGATCCACAGAGCCTCTAAGATAAGGCATGGACCTCAACATGTTTGCCCAGTGGGAATATTTTCAACAGTGTGGCTGAGATTCTTATTTTTAAATTTTCCCTGTTACAACCCACATGGGAGTTTCTTCTGCCATGTACCTGTTTCTGTTGTCTCCTAAGCTCAAATGAAGAATTTTTTTAAAAATTCAAATAGGTCAGGGCATAGATGTGGGAACTCCCCACCTTCTTTAGGGAAAAGGGAGGCATATTCTGTTATGGACACTCAGTGAAGTGGGATTCTGGAGCCTTCTGGGCATCAACTCAACATTATGCAAGAGCCAGAGGAGCAATAAGGTGCCAAGTCCAGAGGGCATTCCTAAAACATATCATGTTCTTTTAAGAACCAATGAATAAAAGTCAAAATTATAAAGATGCAGCAATTTTTTCCTATTTGACCTTGTTTATATCCAGTTCCAAAATTATCTTCAAGGGCAGTTTTGCACCTTCTGAATCTGTCTTCCTGTCTCTATAACTGGTAGCAACTTTGAGGGATGTTGGTGTTTGTTAACCATCCCAGCACTAGCCCAGATAGTCCAAAGTCTATTCTTATTCTTAGTGGTGGCAACCAGTGAGTTATGCAGATGCTAACTTAGCATCTGTTTTGCGTGCTAAATACTAAATTCAAGGTCTTACATGTTCTAAACAGATACTCTCCAACTGAGCTGTAATGTATCGGTTGCCAACCAGTTGAACATGGGATGTCGTTGCCCACTTCTTTAAGTATTGAACATCACACCTACCTCTCACTGTCAGCTGTAATATACGCCTTGTTAATGAATTTGAACTTAGAAAACCATCCACATTATGGAGCAAGACTTGCCTGGGGCAATTAGGCAGAATGTGTCATGGTACCACACCCACTGAGCACGCACTAATTGAAACACTACGCCAGTTGATACAAGTATATATTATGAATTACTAGGTAGAAAGAAGCATCATGCAATACTCTTAAGCATTCATTGGCTCGGGGCACAGAGATGGAAGGCTGGGTTAAACAACAAACCCACAGTCACTGAGTGGTTAAAAAAAAAAAAAAAGTGGCGTAACAGCAGCCGGCTAAGCAAAGTAGCCCACTGCCTGCTCAAGTGTTCATAATGTCTTTCATAAGCTTTGTCTAATTGATCTTCCTGTGTGCTGTGAGGCAGCACAGCCCATTAACCTTAATTTTATAGATGTGGAAATAGGTTTAGAAAGGTTAATCTACTGCCCTCCCCGATTCAGGAACTCAACAGCAAAATCCACAAATGTACCTGTTCTTCCAAATTCTCAAATTCTCAGAATGTTCACTACAAGATTCTAAAGTGCAGTTGAACAAAATGTTTTCATTATCAATATTCTACAGTTGCCTTCTGATGTGTTGCTGTTCATCCGAATGTAACCTTGCTTGAGCTGCCAAATGAATGTCAGACCTGTCCAGCCTGTCCTTTAGGATTGCAATGCGGCTCATGAGACATGAGATATGCTACATTCCTTTAGTAGTTATGGTATTGTCTGAGTTAACTTTCTGAGCTATGATAAATGCTGTGGACAGAACAGCTGGGGAGGGGAGGATTCATTTGGACTACATGTCCTGTGTACAGTTCTCCACTGAGGGAAGACAAAGCAGGAACTCAGTCAAGCAGGGCAGAAGCTGAAGCAGAGGTCATGGAGGAGTGCTGCTTACTGGCTTGCTCCTCTGGCTTACTCAATTTGCTTTCTTATCCTCGCCGGGACCACCTGCAGAGGAATGACACCACCCACAGTGAGCTGGCCTTGCCCGCATCAATCATTGACCAAGAAAATATCTCATAAGCCAGTCCGATTGAGGCACGCTCTTAACTGAGGGTCTCCCCCCCCCTCAGATAACTCTATCTTGGGTCAGGTTGACCAACAAGCACACAAACTAAAATGAGAAGAACAAAAATGATCAGAATAGGAGATTTTTTTTTCAAGACAAAACTCTTTTGTGTCTATTTTTAAAATATATGTTTCCTATATCTAATTTTTCTGGCAATTCAGGGAAATAAAGACTTCTAGATGCATTTTATTTAATAAAGATTATGATATTTAAAATGAGGCAAGTCCACACCCAGTTTCTCATCCCTTTATCAACCCTCTGTCTCCTGTTTTCATAATACCTTTTTTATTTTAAAATGTATTTTTTTAAATATAAGGATGAAACTTTCTTAATACCTTATCTGGTGCCAAACACAAAGTATTTTAGTAATATTCTCTGAGTAGAAGATGGATGACCCCACGATGTGGGGGGGTTGGTATTACAGATGTCAGGTATTAGCTAAATTTCCGGAAGCACCGATACTTATGGAGTCTGTAAGAATAAACATCTTTGGTTATTATGAATAACTGAGTCTACTCTTTTTTTTCTTTCTTATTTATTTATTAAAGATTTCTGTCTCTTCCCCACCACCTCCTCCCCTTTCTCTCCCCCTCCCCCAATCAAGTTCCTCTCCCTCATCAGCCCAAAGAGCAATCAGGGTTCCCTGCCCTGTGGGAAGTCCAAGGACCACCCACCTCCATCCAGGTCTAGTAAGGTGAGCATCCAAACTGCCTAGGCTCCCACGAAACCAATAGGTACAGTAGGATCGAAAACCCATTGCCATTGTTCTTGAGGTCTCAGTAGTCCTCATTGGTCTAGCTGAACATAGCGGACAATGAGTCTACTCATTTTTATGACCTGAGACTACAATGCAATACTATCTAATGAAGGTGCCACATCTGTTGTGTCGACTTCAACCCTGGGGAAAAAGCTGACACTTTGGTGTAGCAGTCACAGGAAGGTCGGTGTTACTTACATGCAGCATTCCTGTGACCTTGTGACTTGTAGCCAATTATTAATTCAAATACGTGTCATTGTCGATTGCAAAGTGTTGAGCATCATGCTAAGGAATTTCTTTCTTTCAACTGACTTATTATTTATCCAGTCTTAAAAAACTGCACTTTTTGCTGATTTTTTTCTATTTGAATGCTTGAAGTCCTATCAGGTTTTCTCCTAGGTTGTCATACAGTGCCGCATGGGTGCTGAAGCCCCTTTTCAGAGGGTCTGGGATGAAGAAGAGCAAATACAATCATCTTAACCAGCGGGAGGGTGGCAGGCCAGCAGACCTTGCGGTCGGGTACAACCTGGTAGGAGGTTCCCATGAAGGAAAGCAGGGTCTCTCAGATGTCATTGAAATTACAGCCTTATATCCTCCACAGTTTTAGTTATGCCTTCAAATATGTAATTAAGAACAAAATTTGCTTGAAAACTACTACAGTAAATTTTACTTTAATAAATTGTTACAAAAATACTTTCGAGAACCTGTATTGTTTTATTTACATTTGAGTATTTAATTGCTTGCAGATGATGCTTTTGGATCTGCTTGTCGTATTTACTCTTGTCCTAGAGTTGCTTAACAAAAAGAACCACCATGTGTGTGATCCAAAGGCCTTCTACTTATTCTGACAATAGGACCCTCTGTCCAAAAACTTAAGGAAAATGTAACACCCTTAATGAGCAACTCATTATGTTTCTAGGTCAAATTTTTCTAAGACATAATGCATCTCTTCATCAGAATAAAGATTAATTTCTTTTCACCTGGAAGTATAAAACTACCATGTTGGTTGGGTTATGACCTATTTTGAAACAAACACAATGGAAGTTTGTGAATTCTGTCATTATTATAATATCTATAAATGTCACCAAACCAGCTTTCCAAATGCCTCCTGGCCTAATTGTGTCATGTGGAGAACACTTTATTACAATAAAGACTGACATTTCTGTTTTTAACAATATAATAAACAGAAAAGAGTGGTTTCTAGGCAGTGCCAGTGAGCAACATGATCCTGAATTTACTATGAAAGTAATGGAAGTAGACAAAAAAAAAAAAAAGAAAAAGAAAAAGAAAAATTCTAGGCCACAAAAGTAAGCAAAAAGATGAAGACGTGGAAGATGGGGAGAGAAACAGAGAAACAGAGTCATGGAAAGTGAAGAAGAAAAATTAGGAAACACAGGACAGGAGTATATGGAGGAAATCAAATGCAATAATGAAAGAAGAAAAGAGGAAATGAGTGGAAGAAATGAAGTGTGTGTGAAGAAGAGAGAGAGAGAGAGAGAGAGAGAGAGAGAGAGAGAGAGAGAGAGAGAGAAGAGAGAGGAAGAAGGCCCACCCTTCCATGGCACAGCAAACTATAATCCACAGGCCAAATCTAGCTAACTGCCTGTCTTTGTAAATTAAGGTTTTGTGGAACACAAAGAAACTCACTGAGCTACAGAATGTCTGTAGCTTCTTTCAAAATAGAAGTTACAGAATGAAGTAATTGTGATGGTGTGGGTACAGTCTACAAAGCTAAAACATTTCTTATCTGACATTTAGGTAAAGGACCATCATCTAAGCCTGTGTTGAGTGTGTGCCAGAACTACTTAAAGTGATTATGAGCATAGACTGCTGAACCCTGCCCTCAGAGATGCTGATTGACCCTAAGTAGAACTTTTGAGTTGGAAGTAGAACTTACGCCTTACCTTGTCTTGTTGGTGGGGGTTCAACCCAGGGTATCCTATGTATGAGAAGCAGCTACCCTGTCACTACACTGCATTCCTAACCTTGGAAATGTCCAGTTCTAACAAGGCCCCAGGTGATGCTGCTGAGACTATGGTCCTTGATCTTCACATGATGGCTTACAAATGGTGTTCTGAAAGGAAAAGAAAACCTGATCTTTCCTGTCAGTAATCATAGATGTACGGAATGCCGACATCACTATACAAACATGTGCTCTTAAAAACTCTTAGACCTGAATCTCTTTGTAATTCCAGTTTTACTAAACTTGATTTAGGTTACATTCATTTCTAAAGTTGTCTTATAGTTGGGTTTGAGTCAACCCCCAAAGACAACTTTGAGCTGTGTTGAAGTTGTCATAGGACTGTCAGGAGTGGACTTTATCTATCTTAAGGGAATAACCCTCCCACTTATGGTTGGTCACTGTCTTTGCCTGGTGCCCCTGGGAGACTGAGCCAATGGTGACTTGGCATTTTCATTATTGCCCTCCTCTCTCCACTTCTAGACTGAGTGAGGGACAGATTTACCCCCTCCTCACCACAACTTTTCTCCCAATGACAGGCTTAGGTGTTCTTCTGAGTGTGGAATCTTTGGGTGCCCTGATAGCAAGGGTTTTTATCCAGCCTGATATCCTGACTCTGAGATCTGAGTTTACCTGACAGTTTACTCCAGTTTGGTTTGCTTAGTCATGGCCTTCCTCTGTTTGTTTCCTTCGACCTGAGCTCTGGTTGAGGACAGGGTCATTAAACTTTATTCTAACTATGCATGCAGCTTAGAAGCTCTGGGAAAGATAGGGAGCTATTTCTCTATTTCCTTTACCCTGACATTTAGGGATATAAAAGGAAACATTATTTTAAAATCTGAACACCACAGAGACACCTTTAGAGTAGAATAAGTTCAAGTTAAAATTAACCGCTCTTCAGAACCCGTGGCTGTTTGTTGATGCCTGACTCTGAGGAGTTACTTCCTTGAACAGATAACAGAGACGGATGGAAGACAGGAAAATCCATTTTTCTTTTACAAGAAAGCAACAAGAGTTTAATCCCACGAGATTCTTATTTTCCAGCTTTAGAGAGGGTCCACGTTCTGTGACAAGTTGGTATTTAAGGGAAAAGAAACCATGACCACGACGTAGGGACAAGTGGCAGAGTGCATGTTGCGTGCCTAGCACAGGACCAGGAGGGAACAGGGGGTGCTCTGTCCAGCAGCAGGGCGGCTCTTGCAGCAGGCCCCCCACCTTGGTGAGTGCACAGACCTTACCACAAAGACAAGGCCAAGGCTGTCTTGCAGGCAGCACACACCTAGTGAGCACTCGGGCAAAACGGAACCCATTCTTCTTTCGCATGGTTCCTTTATGCTACAGCTTAAATGTCACTTACCAAAAGTCTAGGCACAGGGTTGTCATCTCTACTTTTGATTTTCTGGGAGCTCATTTTTGAAGAAATCTTGCAGTGAGTTTTCCTATAAAGTAGGTCCATCCTTTTTAACTGAAGACTGTTGTGAGTTTAAACTCTAACTCTTCTCAAGCAAATTTGCAAGTTAAAGTCAGGAAAGGTAAAACCGGATGCAAAGCACCCTTCTTCCCACGACTTCTTCCCCCTTTCCCCTCTTCAGGTTATAGAATGGCCCTTGTGTACTTTTGCTGATCTTAGCACTGCCCTTCTCAACCATTCTTCCATACTGACAAATGATACAGAGAGATGGAGCCTAATGGTCCTGTTTCTACTACCATTCATTTGCTTCCTCTCTGCTTCTTTTGCAAAATTTATTATATGTTATGTGTATAGGTGTTATGTCTGCATGTGTATGTCTGTGTGCCACATGTGTGCAGTGCCAAGAGAGGCTAAAAGAGGGCAGTGAATCCCATGTAACTGGAGTTACAGATACTTGAGAATCGTTCTGTGGGTGTTGAGAATTGCTCCCAGGTCCTCTGGAAGAGCAGCTAGCAACCACTGAGCCATCTCTCCAGTCCCTAATGTACTTTTCAAATCAGTGTTTGTGTGTGCTTGAGATGGAACGGGACCATGCTACATCTGGGATCTACATAAGAAGGGAGACGACCATTAACAATGAACTTGCACTGTAGATGTGTGAAGGTCTTGCCTGAAGTTCACCCAGGCAAAGTTTCCTGTAGCTGATCCCCTGAGGAAGACTCAGGTGGGAATTGTACATTCACTTGGGTTTAGTAGGAGGAATCTTTCTTGTGTCAGCAGCTGGGCCTGCTTACATGGTGCTCGTGGGCAGTTGGGTGAGCTCAAGTGTTCTGGAACCTCTTCCAGGTTTCAAAACTTCCCAAACTCCTGCTATTAGTTTTGAAAACCATTGGTGTTTGTTTCTTCATCATTTATCTTCATGTACTATGATAAATAATTATCAACTGAGTTCATTAGAAATAATAGAAATGTATTACTTTACAGTCTGGAGATCAGAAATCCAGAACTGGGGCTGGAGAGATGACTCAGAGGCTAAGAGCACTGGCTGCTCTTCCAGAGGTCCTGAGTTCAATTCCCAGCAACCACATGGTAGCTCACAACCATTGGTAATGAGATCTGGTGCCCTCTTCTGGCATGCAGGTAGAGCACTGTATACATAATAAATAAATAAATCTTTTTTAAAAAAGAAAAGAAAAGAAAGGTTAGAGAAAAAAATCCAGAACTGAATTTCAGTGTTCTTATGATAAACGTGTGACATAAAACCTTTCTCAAATAGCTAGCAAATTTATTAAATTAATTAGAAAATCTCCCACATGGAAAAAAATGCAACTATTATAACAAGATTCTCCCTGCTCAAAAAGATAGGGAATAACTATCTACCCCATAAGTGCACACTACAGATGGATTTGCTCCCAAATAATGTGTTAAAGAAAAAGGAAAAACCACACTTCAAGGGAGAAATCCAGCAAATGCTACCTCTGACAGATGACTGAGATTAAAATCAGCAGTGAATTTTCATCCCGATAGTATTTCCTCTTGATATTGTAGAAAAAAAAAAGTGTCTCTGGTCTTTCCAAGAACACTCCCAAGGCTTCTTGTCATTGTTTCAAGAAGTTTATTGTGCAATGTAACACTTTGAATGAAATACGAAACAGAAAATACAGAAGTACAAAATACAAATAAATCATAATGTTTGGTTAATGATGATGGATAAAAAAAAAAAAAA
>NW_026067966.1:2906189-2919267 GCF_014885135.2 Alexandromys fortis
TTTTTTTTTTTTTTTTTTTTTGAAGGTCGGGGTCTTCTGTCTTCTCCCACAGGAAGAATCTAGGTTTTAGTATCAAGCCTACCTGTAAAGGACTTGTGTTCTACAGATGGCCAGCTGCCTTGGCAGCCAGCACATTTTATAAAGCAGTTGTTAAAATCAACTCTTCACCGCTGTAGCTCATGGCTGACTTGAAGGGGGATCAAGTCACTTACTTATGCTTTTATTACTTTACATAGAATTAGGTTTCATGGTGAAATTCTTCAAAAAGATTTATGTTTTTATTACTTTTCTTCCCTGACTTCTTCTCCTGCCCTCCTGCCTCCAATACATTGCTTCTTTCAAGATAAGCACGCCCTTTGGTCCACCCTCTAGACAAACTTGGTTCCTTCTCATGGTCTCCTATCTAATTTCGTGGTCATTACATGTTAGTATAACCTCTCATTCACACACATTCAAAGTTAGAATCCACATATAAGATATAACGTGAAGCTTGTCCTTTTGAGACAGGGCGATGTCTCTTAACGTAAGGCTTTCCAGTTCCATCCGCAACTTTCATTTTTATTAACAGCTGAATAAAATCCCTTTGTGTATATAAACTGCATTTCCCTCACCCACTCTTCTGTGGGCGGGCAGCTAGGCTGGTCACGTGGTGTTGCTTTTACAAATAGTGCAACAGCAAACGCGGAAGCACAAGCGGCTCTGTGGTGGGATACAGAGTCCTTTGGGAATTTTCCCAAAAGCGGCATAGCTGGGCACGATTGCATTTCTGTTTTTAGTTTCTGGAGGACTCTCCTGCTGATTCCTATAGTGGCTGCACTAGTCTGTACTCCAGCAGCTGCGGAAGAAGCTCTCTTCCCACACCGTCACCAGAACTTGTTACTCTCTGTTGTCTTGACAATGGCCATTCTGATTTAGGCAAGAGAGGGTCACAAAGGGGGTTCAATCCGCATTCTTCAACAGCTAAAGGATATTGAATGTATTTTTATTTATATGAATGTATGAATATATATGAACATATCTATATTTGCTAGTCATTTGGGGGCTTTTTAAAGGACTATCTTTTCACTTCATTAGCCATGCGTTGATTGGCAATTTTATGTTTTCATTGTTTAATTTTTGCAGTCCTTTACATTTCCTGTGTATTAACCCCCATCAGAGGGGTCACTTTTCTCCTCTGTAAACTGTCTGTTAATAATTTTACTACCGAGTTTTTGAACAGGAGAAAAAGAACGTTAT
Organism: Alexandromys fortis; assembly: GCF_014885135.2. Lineage (NCBI taxonomy): Eukaryota > Metazoa > Chordata > Mammalia > Rodentia > Cricetidae > Alexandromys > Alexandromys fortis. The sequence goes on from NW_026067966.1 coordinate 2,907,426, forward strand.
ATATAATAATCAGAATGTCAAAATGAGAGGAGAATGAAGCGCTCCTTAGCATCCGCAAAGTTAGTGACATCTGATTCATTTGATCACAAAACTGGACTTTCGTGTGGTGGGAAAGCTGACATACAGTCAGAAAGAGGGAAGGAAATGCTCGTGAGACAGATCACCCCCGTTTTGTCTGATCTGTCAAGTTTTTGATACATAAATGATTATGTATTTAGAGGGTCTTTTAATATTCTGTTTGTAATACTTTAAAGTATTTTATATTAAACTGCATTTTATAAATCTAGTTTTCTTATCTGTCCCTCTGGAATGAGTTACAAACTTTCCTTCTAGGAATTGGCGTGCTCAATGGTCGCTCAATATTTTTATCATATACAGAATTATTTCAAACCACTCTAGCAAGTTCTATTAAAGCTACCTTCCAGTATTATTTCAGGGGAGCTGGAGTGGCTCAGTGGTTAAAAACACTTCCTGCTCTTCCTGAAGATCTGAGTTGGGTTTCTAGCACCCACCTTGGGTGACTCTTGACTGCCTTCAACTCCAGCTCCTGTTCCCCTCTTCTGGCTTCTGCAGGTCCCTCTATCCATATGCACATGCCCACACATGCAAGAATACATATACACACCATTAAAAATAATAGAGCAAATCTTTTTTAAAAAGTGTTTCTTTAGAATGAACTCTAGGTAGAAGAGCCCATGGGTCAACAAGCATTTTTAAGTCCTTTGATTCCTTTTAAGACATCTAGGAAAAAAATCAAGTTAAATTAAAAAACAAAATTCTCTAGGCCAGGGTCATTTGCTGAGGGATAGTGTCAAGGTCCCAGGCAGTCATACTGAAAAGCTAGTTTTACAAAATGAGCTGTTACTATTCTTCTTTCCATCCCCAGGTATGTCTGTGGCAGTGATGTCATTTTTTTTCTTTTTAATTTCAGGTTACCTTGCACCTCGAAACCTTCCAAGTGCTGGATTCTTCCCATTCCTACAAACCCTCCTCTGTGACACTGACTCTAAATGCAAAGACACACCCTATGGGCCGCGAGATCTGCTCCGCAGGAAGGGCATTGATGAGACGCTGTTTAAAGACAGGTATGGCACTCTTTAAGCAGGCTGAGGGTTTCTGAAATAATGTCCTAAAAATGTGTGAAAGCTTGCTTCCTATGTTAGTGGACGTGCGGGCGAAAGAGGAAAGGGAGTATAAGTTAAGTCCCATCATTATGAAAAATTGAGCACAGTCTGTTTATTTAGGGTCAGTTAGTTACTCAAACTTCCCATTTTAAGATAAATGGCTGAGGAAGTTCTACTTTTCTGGCCTCAAATATTTTTCGTCCCTCCTTCCCTTGTCAGGGACACCTTGTCGTAAGACTCAATCACAGGCTATGTAAAATTAGAAAAGATTGTATTAAGAAAATTTTAATAGAGAAAAGAAACCCTGCCACAAAATGAAGTAGATAATAGTAGAAGTTGATAGCAGGGCGCTCATCTCCAGGAAGACCTCCACGTTTGTCTTACCTGACGTGATCCTTCCTGTTATAGTGAAAACCAGGAAGAGCAAATGAGAAAGTTGAAGAACTAAAAGTGCAAAGGAATAATGTTGAAAGTACAGTAACTAAGCAATAACCTTTAAATGGGGTCAATTCATGTGAGAAGCGGGTGAAGAATGGAGATAAACAATAGAGACATTGTTTACAGCATTATCATCTACAGCCTATGCTTCTCTTCCTGGAAATCTAATCTTAAAGAGATGCCCAGGAGCCTACCTGTCAATAGAACTGCAAACCATATTGTAATTTTGAATCACTTGTTACAGATTAAAAAAATGTTCACTGGAGAAAAGATTAGAGATATTTGGTTCTCAGATGTGAGTATTAAGTTCTTGGCACATAGCACAGTTTCTCCTTTAATGGTCACATGATTTGGGCTATACTATAAGATGGCTGATATTTTTAAAAAGATTAACCTTTTTAGCATAAACTGTAAATATGTCAAGAATTGTTATGAGGAACAATGTGTAACATATAACATACACTTGTTGCTTTGGGTTGGCAATTATCCTTGATTTTTTTGGTATAATAAGTTGATCAGGTTTGATGCTCAGAACAACTCTGTTATTCTCACTTGTTCATTAATTTATTCAACAAATAATGACACCAGTACTTCTCAGGACAGATACCTTTCCAGGTGATGCAGAGGTAGAGAAGACAAAGCCCTTCTGCTCCTTGCATTCAATGTACAGAAGGAAAAGCAAACGGTGGACAATGAAAAAAATGACTGGCATTTGCTTAATAATAAGTGTATCAGCAAGAACATGAAGCAGACAGTCCAAGCCTCACAACAAGTCTCCCACATTCAGTGGGCCTAATCTGGACCTATGCAGCTTCACCTGCTATCATTCCAGAGTCGGTGGACTCTCAGCTGTTTCTGTGGGTATCACCATCATAGTCTTAACCCTTCTGCTCATATTACTCCTCCTCCCTCTCTTGGGCTGGTCTCAGGTACACATTCTTTTTGGAGGGCTACCTTGCTCAGGCTAGACATAGGGGGAGGGCCTTGGTTTTGCCTCGAAATGAAGAGTAAGACTTTGTTGACTCCCCATGGGAAACCTTCTTACCCGTTCTGAGGAGTGGATGGGGATGTGGAATGGATAGAAGGTGGAGGAAGCAGGAGGAGGGAGGGAGCAGGAGCGGAGATAGCTATGTAAAATTAGAAAAGATTGTATTAAGAAATTTTTAATAGAGAAAAGAAACCCTGCCCCAAAATGAAGTAGATAATAGTAGAAGTTGAGAAGTAGGGGTTGAGTTGTGTAGCAAGAGAAGGCATCCGCTACAAAGAGCTATTTGGGTTGAGACCACCAAGAGCAAGGGAGGAAGAATATCTGGAAGGTATGGTTTCAAGAAGAGCCACAGCAAGGGATGCTGAGGTAGGGAAAGCAGGACATTTAGAGGAGGAGAAAGTCAACTGATACAGCACTGCAGGAATGGTGAGCTGGTCGACCGACATGACAATCGGTCATGTTGGATATTTAAAATAGCATTCTGAACCCCAGATCATTTATCTACTTCACCGCATATTGCTGTGCATTCAGTATTTTTCTAAACTATCAGTTAATTAGAGCTTAATTTAGGAAGTTATGTACAATAATAAAATTGCATTAATGGTATTTCTCAGCATGCTATTAACTTTTATGTTTTATATACATAAAACATAAACATATAAACATATAAAAATATAAACATAAAACATAAAACCAGGTGCCATGCAGTGAAACTGGCACCTGGTTACTGGGTAAACCCTTGAATTGCTTCCCTTTGGTGAAGGAAGACTCACCAGCAACACCTCATTAAAACACCAAACAGTCTTGCTCTTCTGTTCTCAGAGTGAGGAAAGGAAGAACACCTTTGGTGGCATCAAAGGAGGCCCACGATGTCGCCTTTAATAGATGCTCTTCTGAAAACTATAATCACACTGCAGTTGCTGCTGCCTGGCCTAGTGTTTTGATGTGATTTTGATTTCGGCACTAGTCTTCTGTTATTAAATTCATATTCCTCCAGGCATTATCTTCACAATGAAAGGAAAAGAAAACCCAACAGCAACCCCAACAACAGCAACAAAGCTGCTGAACTCAGCATCAGCTGTAACAAACTGTCTGGCAAAAGAGATGGCAGCCTTCACGGCTTTCCTGCTCTCTAGCACGATAGATAGCTTGACATCACAGGGCTTATCCTTGTCCTTCCTCCCTGTGCAGCATCTAAGAATATATCACGCAGTGGGAACCCCTGACCCTTGTCATTGCTCACACAGTTGGTGAAGGGCAGAGATCACCCCCTCGGAGCCCACAGGGTCATTATTTGGAGTCATGATTCAGCATTCCTGGGGACACTGAGGAGGAGAGAGCTGCCTTTAGAGATTCCACCACTGTTACTAATCATACTTTTCCATGACCCGTGGCTTGTGAATTCATGCCCTTGATCTTATTGGAAGGCTCCTGCAGAACTGAAAAAATAGCTAATGCAATTTATTCAGGGAGTGTGTGTGTGTGTATGTGTGTGTGTGTGTTAGAAAATGTAACAAAGTTTTGAAATGAACCTGAGGACACTTAGAATATAAGGTAAGAACACATAGCTGTCCCCATTTGACTGTAGAGATGAAATAGGATGTATAGTTTTTATGTTGTTTTAATTTCAAACTATAGCCACTTTAAGTGGAATTGATGTTAAAATAAAGGTTAAAATTCATTTCTCTAAGAACAAACTAGAAGGATGCATTAGCTGCCACCTAGGCCAGTTATTCATCTAAATTAAATACACCGACAACACAAAATGTGCTCCAGACAATATAAGTTGCTGCAGATGCCGCGATGAATTATGCTCATTTCACACCTCAAGAATTTAGAAGCCATGAGGAAAGAGACAGGGAGACAAAATAACAGTGAAATGATCACATAACATGGTAAATGTGATGGATATTTGTTCTCAGGTCTCACTATGCCTGAAACATTAGATAGAAATGGTGACCAGTCACACAACTTCCTTAACATGCTGTGCTTAAGGAATATGAATGTTGCTGTTGAATGTATCATTAGAGTAGAAGTAGATTTTGGTAGGGTGACGCCAGGAGACTTCTCTAAGCAGTCCTTGAGGATCTATCTTCAGGCGCAGAGGGCGCAGCTAGGCTCTTGACTAACCAAGGTCCTTTACTCAAGCTTCATTACAACACATATGCGCCTGCGCACGCGTGCGTGCGTGCCAGCAAACACATTTGCGAGAAAAAAAATAGAAGCATGGGTTATCCTGTCATGCCCGCCTCGACCAGCAAGGAAGACGCAACAAAGGCGCTCTTCTTGCTAGCATTTTATTCAGGACCTTTTGACAATCGAAGATATCTCTTTCCCTCTCCTCTCTCTCTCTCTCTCTCTCTCTCTCTCTCTCTCTCTCTCTCTCTCTCTCTCTCTCTCTGCTCGCTCCCTCTCCTGTTCCCCACTTGTGCAGAGGATCGTGATCTGTGAGTCTATCCCTAAATAAAGAATGCTTTATTGTATTCAATTCTGAGCTAGTGCGGGACTGCTTTATAGCAGCAGGCTATATTTATTTGTCTGTTCATTCACATACATATGGTTGTGTGTGGGGAGTAATAATAATAAAGAAAAAAATTATCAGTTTGAGAGTGGGGGATGTGGGAGGGGTTGGACAGGGAGTATCTGGGAGAGGCTATAAGGAGGAAAAGGAATAGAGCAAAGTAATATCATCCTATTTTAATTAAAAAATGTATTTTAAATTTTCCTTTGGTNCTCTCTCTCTCTCTCTCTCTCTCTCTCTCCCCCTCCCCTTAAAAAGGCACGGGCCGCTAACCCCGGATTGCCAGGTGGGCACTGACCATAGGTCCACGCATATGCAAGCAGCTGACAATCATTGCGTGATCATAGCATAAGTCAGGTCTTAGCCAATAGTCGGAGCTGATTATCAGGTGTGGCTCCACGCAGCTCTACACATTGTCCATCATGGAGAGGTAGGCAAATGGCTTTGCTTTTGACTGTGATTTTCATGAATTTTCTCACGGTGGTGCCAAAAGAATCCATCTATTTTGTGTCTAGGTAGGATGCTCTGGGTGTTGTCCTTGTAAAGACACTGATGCTTCCTCCTGCTCTTATCCCCATGCTTCCAACCCTTCTCTGTCTCTAACATGTTTCCTCATCTACTCAACATTGGGCCTTTAAAAACTATTAGGCATATACTTATTCTAGTTACATATTACAAACACAAAGTCTTTTCAATGACTATTAAAATCCTAGGACATCTCAGCATACTAAGGAATTATAAATCTTGATTATAACTGGCTGACCTAGAAGAAAAAGGTTTCAGAGTACAAGCAGTGTTTATACCTGAAGCATGGATGACCCTTGAAGAATGAGGGTCAGAATGAATTTTGAGAGATAATTAAAACAATTAAAATTTTTCAGGGAATGGCTTCTATTCATAGGAAGGGCAATCACATCGAGTAACTGTGAATGACTCCATGGTTGTTATTGTCTAGAGTCCTTGTTTGCAGTTAAGTCGGTGATGAATGACAGGTGGAACGGGGATCAGATGCAGGCTTACAGCACGTTTTCATTCCAGATGTCACTACATACGATTATGATTCTGAAGAAGCGATGAAAAATCCTTATAAAATTTTAACTAACCCTTAGAGATAAAAAAAAGAAAGTCAGAATCTTCTTTCCAGGATGGGCCATATGTCTCTTTCCTAGGAGGAGTGCTTTTTATAGACAGCCTTCACTACAGCACACAGACATTACCTATCCAGGTAGTTGGGCCCTCTCACAGGAAGCGCTGACACCCGGTGTAAGTGCGGAAGTCCTCTTATGATGTCACATATCTGTGTGGCATTTCCCAAATGTAGCTGCTGGCAGACACATCTGAGAAGTCAGATCTATTCCGAGTTAAGTTTTCATCATAACTGAGTGGAATTTTTAATACAAAATATTTCTCTTATTGAGCTCTGCTCTAAAGAGATCTTCATAAATCTGACAGAAGCAAAGTCCTCTTCTCTGGCAAGCTAGAAGAAAAGTCTTTAACCAACTCTGTGGTATTTGTACACTCAGCTCAGACCAATGAAAGTCCATTAAATAATGCCGTGGCCACTTGCCAATGTGAGCCTGACATTCTTGGCTCACTTCTAAGGGTGAATTTTCTCCAATCAGATGGCCCTATGTGTCAAATCCAGAGGCCATCTACGTTTTGCACAGTGCTTTCACATAGTCCCAGGGATACCCAACATGAGATAGATTTCAGACAAGTTCATTACACTTATTCAGAGCTCCTGAATGGGAACTTTAAGTCTCCTCAGTTGGTTCTGGGTAGTGTAAATGGAAATGAGTTATCCATGAGTAATCACACTCAGTTGTCACAGCCTTCTTCAGCGTCTCGCAGCTTTGGCACAACTGATACTTATGACAGATAAGTCATGGTTGGGCTGTGTATTGGAGGGTGTTTAGCATCATCACGAGCCTCTGCCTACTAAGCACCAAGTGCATCATCCTGTCTGCAGCTGTGACAATTAACTATGTCTCCCGTCACTGTATGGTCAAACACCCTCTGAGGGAGGCAAGTAAAGGCATTCTTGCATGACAGCCAGTGGGGTAGTGAAACAGTGAAGGAAAAAAATTCAGGTAACAAGGGCACAGATTAAAGTTGTGAATCTAAGGGCCATGCTCTACAAATGTGACCAATGGTCGCTCCAATTTAGTAGGCCCATCTCATTTTCTTATCATCCCCTATGCCTGTCCTTGCTTAGCCCTCCCATGAATGTATTGAAACTCTTGACCTTTCCTATTTGACTCTTCCATTAAGATTTCAACAGAACAAATTTAATAAATGTTGTTAAGCTGGTGATGAACATGGCTGGTGAGGACAGTGAATATCTGCCATGCCACTGCTGGGTAGTTCCTTCTCCAGTGAGACCTGCAGACTTGGATGCCTACAATGAGAGTTCCCACAGATAAGCATGTCACCTACTGCAAGTTAGTTCATGCCCCTGGCATGCAGCTAGGGAAGCAATGTCTGAGATCTTTTAGGAAGGAACGGAATCAAAACTTCTAGAGTTTCCTCTGACACCAAGGCCTTTGGTTCACATCCCAGGAATACTGCCTCTTTGTATGATCAGCCACCAGATCAAACAGTCCAGTGCTAGGTGAACGCTGTTAGTTCCTAGAATGTAGAGGTGTATGAGACATGGTGATTGCTCCTTGCTATCCAAGCTGTCACAGCCTAAAATGGAGAAGCTGTTGCATATAAATATGCACGAATCAATTATGCAAAGTAACAGAAAGGGCACTGTTCCTCTCCTGTTGCTCTAATCAAGCTCATTAGAAAGTTCACAATTCCACCAACTCAGGAAGACTGGCTTTTTTTTTTTTTTTTTTGTGCCTACTTTAGCAGTTTGCTAAAGGGGTAATAAAATTATCTTTTTTTTTGACAGAAACTGTATTTCTCCTTATAGTCTCAACATGAAATAAAATTGGAGATATTTTTCCAGAGGATGAATAGTAAGCACATTTGGTATTCCAACTCCACATTCCCACAGCACAGCTTCATAGAAGGGAGTGAGCAGATGCATTACTTCCTGGTTTAGGAAAGAGCCTCCTAGAACTAGAACCTCCCCAGCTCCTTGTCTGGAACCTTCACTGTGCTGATGCCTGGGAAGGGAAGGAGCTGTTCTCTTGGCAGAATGGTGCAGGAGAATTATCTGTATTCTGTCAATCATGTATTTTAATAAAACGCTGATTGGTCAGGCAGGAAGTATAGGTGGGTCAACCAGACAGGAAGTAGAGGAGGGACGATGAGAACAGGAGAATGCTGGAAAGGAGGAAGCCCATTCCTCTCACTCCTGAGCAGACCACCAAAGAAGCAGGATGTAATCTACCCAGCTAAGAAAGGTACTGAGCCATGTGGCTAACATAGATAAGAACAATGGATTAATTTAAGCTACAAGAGCTAATAAGTAGCCTGAGCTAATGGGCCAATCAGTTTAATAACTTATGTAGATCTCTGTGTTATGTTCTTTGGGGCTTGCCGGCTGTGGGGTATCGGGCGGGACAGAAACCCCAACAAGCAGGCCCTCCATGTTACAGCAGAAGTAGTATCAGGTTTTATTAACTGAAAGAAGAAGTTGGGTAGCCTGGCTATGTGTGACAAAAGTAGCCTTGCTTCCCCAAGACCGCAATTTTTTCCCCAAGACCCACCTTCTTCTCCTTTCCCCCTCTTACTTAATAGTCAGTATATTGTTTCTTGCCTCTTCATTGCTATTTTGATCTTCCTCATCCTTCTCTAATTTTTTTTGCTGTCTCTGGTCCTTAACATTTTTATGAAGGCATCTCTCTCTGTCTCTGTCTCTCTGTCTCTCTGTCTCTGTCTCTCTGTCTCTGTCTCTGTCTCTGTCTCTGTCTCTGTCTCTGTCTCTCTCTCTCTGTGTGTGTGTGTGTGTGTGTGTGTGTGTGTGTGTGTGTGTGTTGATACTCAGTAGTCTTCCTTAGAGAGTTACAAGCTAGACTGGGAAAAAATGTCAAGGAAAAAAAGTAAGCCTAACTTTTCCCAACTTTCCAATACTTTTTTTTTTCTTGAGAAGGAAAAGGTTCAGGTCAGTTCTTATTTTCATCTGAATGGCTTTTCCATCCAAATAGTCAGCATAAGGAATGTAAAAAGATTTAGGGGAATATAGTCATGGTCATGAATAATTCAAGTGTACATTAAGAATGCAGACCTTTTGGAGCAACCACTGCATTTTAAGGAGAATACTGGAAAAACACTGGGGAATAGAAACAAATGTTACCTCTTCTCATCATTTTTATAAAAAGAAGCCTCCAAAACAAAAGCCACCACTGAACAAATGTTCCCAATTATAAATTGCTAAGATCTACTTTATAAAGCAGGAGTCTGGCTGAAGCACAATTATAAGTAGAATTTCTTGCCATCTTTAGGTATCATAATTATGTTTTTAAAACAACTATACAAAATTCACCAACTTCCTAGAATTCTGAAAGTTGTTTCAATCCACGTAGTCTGTTTGTAGAATAGACAATCTATTCTAGGCCCTTATTTTTAGTTGTATCTAATTTTCAAGAAAATATAATTGCTTCCACTTTGGGGACTGGAGAGATGGCTCACTGACCAAATATGGCCTGGTGTTCAATCTTTGCTACTGAAAAAGTGGGAGAAAATATGCTTGTTGTTGTTTTTGCATCTTAGTACTGTAAGTCATCAATGTAGAGAGTGCACTTTTTAAATGATGGCTCCTAAATTTGGGAAAATTCAGTATTATTTTTTCCGAAAGCGAGCATGGCTACACGGCATGGGAACCCCTGGCCTCACAATGCTTTTGTCACCACTCTGCCACATTTGGTGGAATTAGAAATGTGGTCTAATGCCATCCGTGCCTTTATACCCGCCGCCACCTACAACGGCATCAATCACACTATGTCCCTGGCACCTACTAGATCTTCTCGAGCATTTATTCTTTTCTTTCCCCCTGAATCTGGCTGTAAATACTAGTTCCCTTTGAAGCAATCTGCCATCCGTAATTAAATACAATTAAGTTTTTTTTTTAATTGTTGACAAACAAGCAGGCCTTGTTTTCCACTTTCAAAACACAACTCCTTATTTAGGCCCTGCCAGATTTTCAATAGGAAAAGAACACCATAAGTATGTTTAATGTTCGCCCAGAATGCTTTATTCAAGTAAATTCTTCTTTCAAGATTAAAAGAATAATGACTGCTTTAAAATCTCATCTTGTTCATTACCACTGAGCAAAAGTTTACCTGGCAAGAAACCTTATGTGTTCATTGGTGCATTGGGTAGGTGAATCCATCCTTTAATATCTGAGGAAATAGTCGAAAACTTTGCAAGTCCTTAGAGCCCCTGAATCTTCTGCATAAGAAATTGCTTTAGTTAACTGGAATTAATGTGGACAAAGTTAGAGAGTTCTTGCTTTTTCTTCCTCTAGTGAAATCCCGAAAAAGTCATCCAACCCAAAGAGGGACAGCAATTTATCACTCCAGAGCACCCAAGTTCCAGAAAGAAGTCATGCACCACTGGGTAAGCCAGCTCTCTCCTGTAAGGCTGAGAATAGACCTTTGGAACAGCTAGGAAAGGGCTAATCTTTAACTGTTTTACACTTCAGATTTTCAAATAAAGATGGAATGCTTAGATTGCCCCCAAGGGACCCAAGGACTCCCCATGGCTGCCTGTGTATGGCAGTAGAGCAATGCAACTTCTTCAGAATGATTAGAAATTGAGTTCTTCCTGAAATGCTGCGCAGGAAAGTCTAGATGTTGAGGATTGCACTGTATCCCAGAAGAGAGTCTGGCCCTCACCTGCAAGATAAGTGGAATCAGGGTGCACAGAATTTCCAGGAACAAAAATTATTGGCAAGAACTTCAGAGATTTATCCAGACTTTCCATTTATCAGATGAAGATTAGGATGCCAGGAGAGTTTAAGCAGACACCCATAAATGAACAGGCATTTGATGGATGCTTCTCTTTCCTGCTTAAAACACCTGGTTTTAAAGTGGCTTGACAATGCTTCACATAAGGCCAGACTCCTTCAAATGTGTATGTGCCTCAAACTCTCTGAGTTACGTTATAAAAGCACAAGATTTCAAGTTTTTACACAAGTAATGCTGGTGCCTTAAGAAAACACTGATTAGAACTCTCAAACCATTGGACTGTTTTACATTTTTTGGCAAACATGGATTGGGTATGTGCTAGCTTGCACTCAGTGACTTAGAGACCGGGTACATTTTAGTGAATAAAACAATGCTCCTTGTGTATTAGAACTTGATTGTTCCTTTGGGGGAAAGAAGAAGCATGTTTATTTAAATATTTAAAAATTTAAATTTTATTTAAATTTAATTAATTTGTATGTATATAAAGAATTAAATAAAACTTTAAATATTTGAATATCTATAACTATGATGTCAAGTAAGTGTAGGGTTGATGTCATAGGAACATGCTGGCCCTTGTTCTTAGGAGTTAAGATATGAGTGATCTGCAGATATCTGGTTGAGTAGATTAAGGCACAGCTGAAATAAGTTCACAGTCTCACAGTCCAGTAAGCTCTACCTTACTCAGTAGCTATAGGCTATGCTTCTCTTCCTGACTATTTATCTCATAAATAGATTGCTTAAGTCTAGAGGAATCAGATGGCAAATTTTTCCGTCCTATAGGCACTAAAATGAAGGTCCTCCTGAAATATGTTACCGGCATCTTTAAATGCTGAGATTTTCTATTGTGAGGATAACAAATACTTGTGCCCAATATTTATAAAATCAACTTCCTTTCTATCCATGATATATA
>NW_026067966.1:2919327-2993054 GCF_014885135.2 Alexandromys fortis
TATGAAGTTATACTTCTAGTTAACTTATACCCAGTACTCAGAAACCTGTACCACATGGTAAGTAGTCTTAGACAAGGCCACTTTGGGAACTTCTTAATGAGGAAATGTTGCGGTCTAAAGTCATCACTTCATCCCATTTATTTGATCTAAAATATCATTCAGAAGCCACTTTAAGGAGAAGGGATTTATGATCCTAAGCATATTTCACATCCCAGTTGGGTAATTAAAAAGAAAGACCATTATCACCAGATGTGCAGTGGCTGATCCTTGGAACAGATGTTGGAGATGATGGATCTATGGAGCTGGTCAGGGCACCTCAATACTCTAAGCCTGCACAGAAATGATTCTGTTTATTGGGCAATAATACTGGTGATGAAGTTTAATGACAGAAACTGGAATGAATGCAAATGGCATCAAAATGATTGGGGAAAATAAAGAAGAGGGACTAAAGTCATGGCAATTTTATGTGGAAAGAAAAGCCTCCAAAATCTGCCCTTTTTGCCAGCCTGAAATGTTCATGGGATAGACATATATTAGCACATTCTTGCTGTGAGGCACATGAGGTCACAGAGCATGGCGATGAAATCTTCTGTGACAGTCCCCATTTGCAAGCATGTGGGTACGTGTATGTTTCAAATTCTAATATGCTCTTTCTTCTGTCATAGCCACATTACCTCCCAGACCAAGCTCTGATTTGGAAGGAATGGGCCCAGAAATTTTCAATGGCAGCCAAGTGCTCACACGCATCCTTGATTTGGAAAAGGTAATTTCGTTTAGTTTTGCAATGAGCATATAATGAAGAATTTGAACAAATATACTTTACATTGGTAGGTAGATCTCCCAAACAGGAAGGGGCTTGCAGTGTGTTTCCAATTTAAATACTATCTTAGGCAGATTCTTTTCTTAGGCACTTTTCAATCATAGTTTCATTTTAAGACACTGCAAACTCCTTAAGACGGGGGCATTTATTTACTGCCCTGGTAAGTCCCCTAATTGAACTTACAGTCTTCACTTACTAAGAAATAATATAGCGTTTTATGTGATCTTTCAATTTTACGAAGCAAGGAAATAAATGAAGGCGTGACGCTCTTCACATTTGCTGTCTCATCCACAATAATACCTTTGTACCAATCAGAGGTGTAGAAATCTCTCCCCTAAGTAGGAAAACCTTTTTTCTTAACATGTTTTAGAAAGCTTACTAGTGGAATTTTCTGTTTCCCGAGATCATCTACTTTATGATTGCTCTGATTGAAAGGCATTAAACACAGTTTTATAAGAGGTGTGGGCTGGCAGGCTGTAAGCACTCTCTCTTGCTTCCTTCAGAGAGTTTGTTTAAGGGTCAGACAATTTTTTGAATGTGTAGAATAGAAACACTGTTCTCAGAATTGCCGCTTTACTGTTCTGGAACTCCCAAATTCTTTTTCTTATATGGAATGGGATTTTAGAATTTTGTAAAGTAGCACAGAGTCACATATTCTAGAGATATAAGCCTCAAGTGAATTCTGTGTGGATGGATACGTATTTTTGGAGTGGCTGGAACAAGGCAGGGATCTAAGACTTAGGATGACATAGTGACGCCTACGTCAGCATCTCCCAGATTCCTTTCTTTCCCCTTGCTGCTTTCTGCAACCCTTGCAGGAATGAGTAGAGAAATCACTTCGGAGTGAGTTTATGTGTAACGTTAGATCAGAGCCGTGAATGAAGGGCCAGACATCCCAGCATTTGCAGAGCCTCCTAGATAAGTGGATCCTGTCTTGTTCCATTATACTGAGAAGTTCTGTTGCTGGAAAGCAGAGGATAAATTTTGAGATGTAAACTTAAGGGGAGAATAGAGTTGGCTTTTACCTCATAGGGTTATATGAGTTAGCTACTGGAAGGAACCCCTTGAGTATTACAATTAAATGCAGTTAACATTGCAAATACATAAGCTCTTCTGGTGATCAGTATTATGACTGAAGCAGTGGTTCATCTACAAATGCGGCTGTACTATGGAATACATTGGCCAGTTACAAGGATTCCATTAAGGAAACTATTTTCCATTATTGTTGTAATTATCTTGACTTATCTATTTAAAAAGCATTTTAATATTTTCCCTTTTTCTATCTTTCTGTACACAGACTTAAAGGCAACACATCGACCAATCCACTCTTGTAAAAAAGCACAACTGGTCCTGAGAGTAGGACCTTTTGTTTTCTGAGGTCTTTCAAAGAGTACGACCAATTTTTACAAGAAACCACACAGAGTTAAAAGGCACATGAGCTTCTTCTGCTCAAAGCTCCCCCCCCAAAAAAAAATGAATATGGTTTTTATTTAGAAAGATGTTTGTTAGAATCATTTGGTGCTTTTCAGTCCTTTGGTCAGAGATAAGCCAGTTTGGTTCTACAAATCAAATGTGAACCATTTACATCAGAACCACAAGAATTTACATCTTTATGTATACTCTCCCTCCACAACTCCACATAGATAAATTTGCTTATTTTATTTCTTTTTAATTATTTTTTTTTGTAAAGCAGAGCTTTAAAAATAGCAGTTGCAAAGATAGGCCAGTTACCTTGAAGATGACAATCTCTTCCTCTGTATGTTTTTTAATATCACTTTTCTATTCGCCCATGTACTTTTAGCTGTTGAAACAAAATTCAACTCCAGAAGAGATACGAAGAGAGCTGTGTGAGACCTACCCAGGATACACGGCAGACTACGCCTTCTCTTGGCTCACTCTAGGGAAAAATGTTTTTAACAAATTTTGCCTTTCAAACATGACACTTTTAGAGTCTTCTCTCCAGGAACTAAAATATCAGGTCTCTCAGGTGAGTGCAGATGCTATATATGATATGTGTGTACACACATATCTATGCATATATGTGTGTATGGTGTGTGTATATATGTATATATATACATATATGCATCCAAAATCTTATGCACAATTAGAAGGGTCATGCTTCCATTTGGGGTTCTAATAACTATGAGTTATTAGAAAATCTGCAACCCACTTGAACTTGAAAATATTGACTGGAATATTTGTAGACCTTTAGCATAATTTCCTCCCACATAAACATTTACATACAGTGTTTGATGTTAAGTAGCAGCTATTTACCGTTGAAATGTGCAGGATCACGATGATGTGATGTGGAACTTGAAATATTGCCTGTGCGCATGCACCTCAGATAAACTGCAGCTAGGCTCTCCAAGGAGGGGTGTTTTTGCTGAGAACTGTGATTGCGCAGGACAGAATGCAAGTTTAATAATTCAACTATAAGTGTCATACTCTTGTCAGGAGTTACAAAAAATGGGTAATGTCTTTTTATTTTTCTCATGGCATCATACTTCATTTGCTGATTTTTGATGAAATCATTTATCCCTGTCCCTCGAATTTTACCCAGTAGAGCCGATGTTATTCTGATAACTGTACCCACTACCATCTGTTCACGCTCCAGTCTAGTCTCAAGTGATGAAGAAAAAAAAAAAAAAACAAAAAAACAAGAGGCCAATACCTAAATGTAATGAAACCCACGTGCAATGAAAATTTTAAAAATTCAGAATTACTCACTGATTTTATAAATGGGAATAAATATAGTATGCTTACTTTAACATTTCCCCTTGGTTCTCTAAATTATATTGAAAGTAATTTTTAATTTTTAAAATGTATCTTCTAGTAATCTGGTTTCCAAAAGGGCCAGGTTTAAGGACAACATTTTAATGGCTCAAATTAGAACATGAAGCTCTCATCTTTCTTGAATTTTTACAATGGCTGGACATGTAGCTCAGTGGTAGAATGCTTGCCCTGAATCCCCAGTACTAGGGAGAGTCTTTCTCACTTATATTCTTCCATTAGATAGCGTAGCCCAAGTGTCCAAACCTATACTCTTCAAAGTCAATCAAATTAAGACAGACGGAAAATTAACTTGACTGGTATGAATGGGGTTATGGAGAGAATTGTTCTGAGCAAGAACATGATGAAATACTTCTGAAAGAAGTAGCTGGATCGTGTGGTTCCAAAGCCATAGTTTTTCTGGTTTGTGGATATCAGAGGTGTGGGTCGTCAGGTAGATTCACTCACAGTTAACCATTCATCACAACCAGTGCCCATAGCTTTGGGATGGAATCTGGAAACCCTCTATTCTACCATGTATAAGCTTAATAACAAGCACTTTGGTGAACATGGTTCTACATATGCCATGAATCTATGCATAATATATTTCATTTACTTTTCCACATAATTAGTTTTAAGGGATCTCCATCAAAAATAGACATCCTAGTGAAAGATATGGGGGCAATATGCCTGCATCTCCCAGGAAATGTACTAAGGAAAATAAAAAGAGCATTACTCAGGGTTGTCCAAACACAGAAGGGTAGTGGCACATACGAGCTCACAGTGGTTGTGGCAGAGTGCATGAGGCTTGCGCAAGCTCATGGCAGACCAAATGCCAGCACGGAGAGGAGAGGTGGACGTGTTGTCTCACTCTTAGTCAGGGAGGTATGGACAGCTGATGGATGGATGCTGGGAGGAGGAGATTCAGTTTGCTTTAAGAGTAGGGTGCCTGGTAAGTTGGACCACATTCCAGTGGAAGCCCACACATCTGAGAATATAGAGGTACCACAAATTGGACTTGATGGATGGAAACAAAAGAGGAGACACAAATTTGGGTGGACAGTGAATGAGTAGTGGACATGGGAGGTATTGATGGATACTGATCAAAACACATTGTATTAAATTTCCAAAGAACTAATAAAATAGCAAAAAGAAAAGACATTCAGAAATTAACTTGGTTTTAGAAAACTGACTTTCATTTCTGAATATTTAAAATGTTTTATACCAACATAATTTTGTCAATCAAACTTTAAATATGCTAATAGATGGAACTCTAGATGGGGAAAAAGCCAATGATGTTGAGAGATGGTGACAGCTTTTTCCATGGAAGAGAAGCGAGTGAAGATTTGAAAAACAATTGTGAATGTAGAAATACAGTTTTGAAGAAACATTTCAGAGACAGTAAGCCACGCAACTCCAAATGCTAAAGCATCATTTTCTTTTCTCTGTGGTTTGGCTTCTGAAGATGTCAAGCGACCCTGCCAACCAGAAGAGAGTGTTCCAGGGGCTTTCCCAGGTGCTGTCCTTTTTCTCCCTAGTGCAGCAGCGAAGAGAGGTCTGGCAACTCCTGTCGAGTTTCCCAGATGTGTTTCAGAATGACACCTCACTGAGCGGTCTGTTTGGCGTCCTTCAAAAGGCAAACAGGTGAGTTAATGGAATGTTAAATGGAATGCAATTGTTCACAAAGAAGTCTTTGAAAAAATAGTTCCTGTGAGAAGGACTGTCAGATAGGTCCTTTAAACACTGGGAAAGCAGCCCTTGAGCATCCTGCTGCAGATTTGAGCAATGGAGGTGAGTGTGTCAGTTGAGTAAAGAAGAAAGACGCATTGTATTTGCTCATTGAGGTCAGCAGGCATCCATGAAAGTTAAGAGGAACACTCACCAGAGAAGTACACATTATTTTGTGTCCTGGGGTTTCCAAGAATGAGGCAGAGAGCAGAACCAACTTGGATCAGTAATATGAGATCATTTTGGGACAACCTGAGCTCTGTGCACATGTCACTAAGTTAACTAAGAATGAATGTCTCCATGGGGTTTGCTTTGTACCATTCAATATAAATCAGCCTTGTTGGTTCAAGTTTGCTCTAGTCACCTAAATGGGACTGACTTCCCTCATAAATGGTCTTTCTAAGTCAACAGATGGTGTCTTAGGGTTATTATTGCTGTGATGAAACACTACGACCAAGAGCAAGTTGGGGAGAAAAGGGTTTATTCAGCTTACACTTACACATCATTGTTAATCATCAAGCCAAGTCAGGACAAGAACTGAAGTAAGGCAGGAGCTTGAATGCAGGAGCTAATGCAGAGGCCATGAAAGGATGCTGCTTACTGGCTTGCTCCTCATGGCTTACTCAGACTGCTTTGTTATAGAACCTAGGACCACCAGCCCAGGATGGCACCACCACAGTGGACTGGGTTCTCCCCGACTACTTACTAATTAAGAAATGCTTTACAGACTTGCCCACCGCCAGATCTCATGTATGCATTTTCTCAGTTGAGGGTCCCTCCTCTCAAATAACTCCAGTTTGTATCAAATTGACACACAAACAGCATCACATATTCCAATGAAGAACTAATTTTGTTCTTAGTTTTTTAGAAAATGAAGGCCTGTTTATATGATGCCTTTATCTCAATATTTGTAAGAGCTAAAAGTTGAAGGGAAAACAAATATCTATACAAAGAATGAGTAAGCAAAATAGTTTTTTTTAAATCCAGTAAAAAGAGATTTAGAGCCACACAATGTCAAGGAAAGATTAAATACTATACTGTCAAGAGAATGTAGACTTAAAAAATACTGCTTGAGAAGTTGAGGTAGGAGGATGGTGAGTTCAAGATCAGCCCGTGCTATATAGTAAGGACTTGTCTCATATATCAATGATCATTTACACCACTTCCCATTTGATAAATATAAGTAGTACTGAACTGAACACTAGAGAACACGTTACTGGTTTTAATTCCTTTGGATAAAGACTCAGAAGAGGAATTGTTCCATCATATAATAGTTTTATGATTAATATTAATATTTTGAGAAGCCTCCATAGCATTTTCTATAGAGTTTGCTGCACCATTTAGTGCTCCCACAAACAATGTGACAGGGCTTCACTTCCTCTTTATGCTCACCAATACTTCTTGCCTTTCATTTATTCAATAAACATTTGAATTCTCTCTTGAAAGAAATATCTTTTTAAATACCAGCCATCTTGAAGTTTCAATACTTCACAGTAGGAGTTACTCATATATTTTGGAGAAAAGTCTTTAACCATATATTATGGTTTGTAAGTTTTTCCTCCCACTCTGTTCGTTGCTTTGATAAAAGAGTGGCATTTGAATTTTATCCAATTAAACAACATTGCTACCTTAATGATCTAGGAAATTTCTATCTAATTACATAGTTGCTATTTCTAATATGGTATCATAATTGGTGTGAGTCTTTGAAGAGTTGGCTTGTGTTAAGGTCACAGAGTAACTGACAACTCAGCATTAATAAAAGAATTTAAAACTTGTGCTTAACTTAGTCATTACAAAACTTTTAAATAAGTTGGAAACATCTTGAATGGGTAAATTTGTTTTTCAAAATTTCTAAGTTTAATGAAAGCAGTGTAAAGTATCTCAATTAAAAATACCAATAGTTTGGGGCTGGGGATACGGCTCAGAGGTTAAGAGTACAAACTGCTCTTCCAGAGGTCCTGAGTTTGCTTCCCGGAACTCCATCAGGCAGTTCACAACCACTTATAACTCCTGGTCGAGAGGATCCCACACATTCCTCTGGTCTCTGGGGACACCTTCACTAATGTGCACCTAATACCCTCTCAGACACATACTTAAAAATAAATCTTCAAATGGGAATACCAACACTTTAAGTTTTAGCAGTTCTATGTGGCCAGTAGGAGGCATCAAAGCTAATCACCCTTAAATTGTGTTAGAAAACTCTTAATTCATCCCTACATAAATTATTTTTTTTAAAAAAACCTTTATTTTCAAGTCTATGGAGAGGAATCAGTGGTAAAGAACACTTGCTACACAAGAATAAAGACCTGAGTTCAAATCCCTAACATAATTATTTTGACATGGCTGTGTATACCTGCGATCCCATCACTCAGATAGAGGATTCCAAGAGTCGGGCTGGCTCAGTTCAGTTCGCTAAGAGGTCTTGTTTCAGGGAAATACGGTAGAGATGACAGAGGAAAACATGCTAATGTCCTCCTCTGGTCCCCATCTCTATGTATGTTCTTGCACTCCTGCAGTAAAATTACACACGGGTCCTTTCACTATGGCTCTTTCACGCACACCGCACCACACCACACACACAATCATTTGTACAGAAGCAATGCCTTGGGCATCACTCTTGACCTGACTTTTTAAAATAAATACTTTTACTTGAAAATGGAAAAAGAATATGATGCAAAGATTTGTGCTAATAGGGAGTCAGCACTGAGATGCTTTTTCTGTTGCTTTAAAATACATGTGAAGCTTGAAGATGGAATACAATAGAAGATTTTAATTTTTTTTTTCGAGACAGGGTTTCTCTGTGGCTTTGGAGCCTGTCCTGGAACTAGCTCTTGTAGACCAGGCTGGCCTAGAACTCACAGAGACCCACCTGCCTCTACCCCCTGAGTGCTGGGATTAAAGGCATGTGCTACCACTACCTGGCTCATGTTTTATTAATTTTTATATTGAATACTAGGAGATGAAGTTTTATGCTATCAGTTAAATAGAAATCTGTATTAAATTTAAATTTGTTTCTCCTAGCTTTTTGAAATGTGATTATTAGAAAATTTAAAATTAAATATCTGATTTTTTATTCAAATACCATTTTAAATAAAATATTTATTATTATTATTAAATTAACAATGTCATTAAAAGCCACATTTTACTCAAATTTTTTTATCATCATGTTATCATCTCATTACCTTATTTTGCTCCTTGTTGCACAAATTAAAGGGACAGGTGGCCCCATGGAAAGTTCATTTCCTTTTTATACCTCTATTTTTTGAGCTGTAAATTGTATATTAGCAATCTTCAAAATCAGATTAGGTTGTTAAGATTACAGCAGTAATTAGCAGAAATGAGCAGTCTCAGAAGCATATATGATAAGTTATATGTGATTCCCAGCTCTTATGAGAGAAAGGTCATGATGGGATACAAGTCAGGAACTTTTAAAAAGTTTTTCCTTTATGTAGAAAGTGACTTGCTTTAAATAATTTTCATTTTATATGATAAGTAATGGGGAAAATTTATTGAATAAAATAAATAGATATTGATTTGTGGTTCAAAGCACTTCAGAGAAGATGAGAGCCAGAATCACTACTATCTGGATTTGCTAGAAACAAATTTAGTCTGCTGGCTAACAAACTGTTTACTAGTAACATATTAACAGTGTTACTGGCTGTCATGATATTGCCAAGTGTCCATTCATTCAGTTTAAAACAGTAGGTCAGGCATGTTAGCCCAAGTAGCGAGACTGGGTATAAACTAGCTGAAATTTATAACATGAAGCCCGTTCATCTGGTGTCCATGGTTACCAGCGTTTAGAGACAACTCAAAGATGAAGGCACAGGAGACTCTTAGCAGACTAGAATTATACTTATGAAGCCTCAATGCAAGCTGCATGGTGCTGGGGGACAATCATGAAGCGGTCCAAAGGTTGACTGTGAGACAGAAAAGGCAGACGAGGACAGAATACAGCCATACTCCTGTGATAGGACATTCTGAGCACACCTCGGATACTAAGTTGGCAGTTTCTGTCGTTCCGTGCATGAATTTTTTTACCTCCCTCCTTCCCTCCATGTTGATGTAGTTTCTATGCTACAGACCTCTATTTACAGACTTTGACATTAGCCAAGCCAGCTCTGCTTATTACTAGCCAGATAACCTCGGTGAGTTATTGAAGTTTTTAAATTGTATCCATCTGCAATGTAAAGCATATCAAATTAGCTTCAGGGAAGCATCAGTTCTCCAAATTTTAAAAATACATAAACACATAAGTTATGTATATCTGTATTAGGTACGTTATATAAGCATGCTTATGTATGCTTATATAACGTACCTAATACACATATACATATATATACGTATACATATTCATATGCATGTTTATATATTATGATAGAAATTACCTAAGAGATACTTAGCTTTCATTTATATCTAGGGGGCTAAGACTAAACTATCTTAGTTTTAAAATGTGAAGGATTCCAACAATATTGTCAAATGCTCTTTATTAACATACTGGATCAGTGCTGCAGAAGGCTTCCAGCCTACCGCTGAGGTTCTTGAAGAGAAACTAGTGGCTGATTTGTGCTGTATCAGCTCTTCAGTGGCAAATGCTTGACAGTAATGTTTTGTTTTGGTTAATATACAAAGCACTGGGGGCCAGCAAGATGGCTCAGGGGTGAAGGCACTTGCCGCTCAAGTTAAAATACTGGCTCAGCTGACTGTTGGTATAAAAATCACAATGTTTGTGAGAGTCAGACCTCCCCACTCAAGAGCCCCATCTCTTTTTGGAATGCACTGATGACCATAGAGGGACAAAAGGACATTTCTTGAATAATTAGTTGCTTCTTGGAAACCAGAAACAGACGCAAGCGAAAGTGGATTGCTGATTTTGTCTGTGCCCAGTGTGAACTGCCCATCTTATTAGTTACATAACACATAGAGAGCCAGTGCTGGGTGTTTTGAGATTAATTTTGAGCTACATTTGGAGTAGTGCCTGTGGGCCATTTAGGGGAAAGAATACAGTCTTAGCACAAGTTCTGCTTTTTAAAAATCATTATCATTTCTTTAGCAGAATATTCATAAATATATGACCTGATTATATAATAATTACTTCTCAAACTAGATCTAAGCTTGACTTCTAACAGAAATAGCTTCTAGTATTTCATTCTCCCTTTAATTAAAAGATTTCATTTCAGTGTGGGTTGCTTTTTCCTAACTGCTTGTTTATGATTCTTGACAGGAAAATCAAACACCTGACAAGCCCTTTGCTCCCTTACTCCAAGGTCCTTGAGTACAAGTCTTTACAGTTCTGGAAACATCAAGTTCTCTGTTCTGGTTCAAGAACAATGTTGGGGGATTTTGTGCATGAATAGACAATGAAGTAATTAAATTACAAAAGCAGCATCTTGTCTTTTATAGGAATCATTTTCTATACTGTAGCCATTTTCTCCCTGAACAACCTTTTGTTTCTGTCTGTAAGCCCTGCCGCACAATCTGCTTTCATTGGCCTCTCCCCTCATTAGGGTGCTGCTGGCAGTGCAGAAGGCTTACCCACGTGTTCAAACTGATGAAGGATTCAGCAGCCTCCACAAGTCTGTTAAACATCTGCTGAACACCCTGGACTCCCCGGCACAAGGTATCGTATCCTCGTTTTCCTGCATTAAATGCAGCATCAGAAAGCCCATGAGAAAAATGAAGCAGAATATAACTGATGTGATCATGTATATACAGTGTTATTCCTAGATGAGGATTTATGGTACCTATAAGTCCATGCCTAGAGTTGAAATGTGAAAGGGAGCCATGGTCCAAAAAAGAATAAGTTTCCAGAAGTTTTCTTTAGGTAAAAGAAGTTCTCCTACCTTGTAAACTTATTTTTATGCTTTCGAAAGAAAATGAATATCAAATAGCATCAACAAATAGATTTCTATCATTGCTCTTTGGAACAAAAGGCTAAAGTAAATTAGAAGATTTGTGTCTTTTTTTGTTGTTGTTGTTTTTGAGACGGAGTATCACCATGTCACTCTGACTGCCCTGGAAATCACTATGTAGACTACTAAGTTGGCCTTAAATTCACAGAGATCTGCCTCGCCTGTCTTCCAAGTGCTAGGATTAAGGGCATTGGCCACCACACCTGGCATGTGACCTCATTTCTTAACTTGAATTAAAAAAAAAAAAACAGAAAGAACCTTTCAATAGTAAAAATATACACTCATCCAACCTCTTGAGAATACATAGTAGGTACCAGAGCATAAATAATTTATCAAGAAAAGTCAATCACCCCAGTAGGACAAATGTAGCATGTTGCAACATAGTCAGAAAATGTCCCCTTTGAATATATAGAATGTCATTACCTAGGAATCACATGGAGACTGTTGGGTGGACACACACAGGCACACACAAAGGTCTAGAGCTTCAAGGAACAAATCCCCACTGTGCGAGCAAACACAGGTTAACATTTACTTCTTCTGAACGAATTCAGAAATATGCTTTCTTGTCTGCATTTGCCAGTTTTTAAACAAGTAGGCTTCTGCTTTTGGATTCTAAAGTAAGCATCCTGCCAGCCTCAGATGAAAAGCCGACTGCTCCTCACATTGTCTCAGGTGCCTCATGAAAAGCAGGCTTTCGAGGCCCGTGAAGAATTCTCAGTGCAGACTCGCACATGCCTAGCTACCAGTTTCTTTCTGTCGGGAAAGAGACGATTTCTGTCTACAGCTTCAGAACTAGCGGCTTGCTTGGAAGGTTGGAGCAGGATTGTTTTTAATGTTTTTATGAACACCGGAAAAGGTTTGCTCTCTACAAAATCTGTGCTGGAGGACTAGGCAGGGTGCTAATTGTTTTCTCTTTTGTTTTTAATACTTGCATTTTAAAGATGTGAGAATGTCACATTTCTCTGACCATTCTCTCTTATTCTCCTTTCAGTCTTACAACTTAGAATTACTACTACTGCTACTAATAACATAATTAATAATAATAATATAAATCAGAGTGATCAAGTTAAGATTTCTTTCCCCCGAAGACAAAAGATTATCCATGTTTTCAAAGCCGGAAGTAAACAATACTTCTAACTAATGTGACAGCAAAAACCCTTTCCTGGTGAATGATGTAATTCGGTTTTCTATATTTCTATATTTAGCAATGTCCAAGATTTATATCTATGACTATGCCAATGACCTTCAAAAGTACTAAAGCATGCTATTGGATGGTCAAGGTGACAAGAAAATGTGACCAGAAAAGGCATTTTTACCTCCAAAATTGGATGTGCTTAACTCCTCTTTGTTATTAAATCTATGCACTTGTGAGGCCTTCAGTCTGGGTAGCAGAGCAATGCATTCAATTCTATTTCCCTAGTCATTAATTCCAGGTCCTTACCTGCTTGAACAGAAATGCCATGGCCTTTGAAAGTTTTCCACAGGTATTTCTGGAGAGTCTTCAGGAAACTCAAATTCAAACCAGGGAGGCTAATTCGTCTACACAAGCGTCTCTGACCATAGTTCAGACACTTGCCATCTCAGTCGGGACACCTCATGTTGAGTCTTCATGGTTTCTAGCTGTATATTTGAAGGGCATGTGCTTGTTACCTGGGCTTTGCTCAAGGCAGAGAGTGACTCATGGTCGAACTGTTGGCTCCTGTGGCTCTCACGGGAAGCACTCTTTCAAATGAAGAAGATGTGTGTGCTCTCTGTGTCAGCACTAAGCGATTTTATTATCAAAACCACTCTGAAATATTACCCCATTTCACAGCAAAAGACACTGGCTTTGTATGTGCCAGGCCAGGAAGAGGCCAGTCTGAGAGCAGACCCTGCACTTATGTATGCCCAAAGCCAGGTCCCTTAAACTTTTAATATATTTATGACTGGACTCATGCTTCCATTCTCAGACACAGACACTCACATGGGGCCACACCCACCAGTAAGGACTGCTCTTATCTCCTGCCACTGATGGGGTGTGACATGCCATGCCACACTTCTTCCCACACGACATAGTTCACAGCCATCGCCTTGTGTCCTACATATCCTGATATCTCACTTCCCACTCCCTATGGCTTGTCACTCATCCCGCCTGAATTGGAAGGACACTTAGGGCATTTTTAGAAGCCTCCACATCAGCCGTGAAGACACAGGGA
Source organism: Alexandromys fortis (assembly GCF_014885135.2). Classification (NCBI taxonomy): domain Eukaryota; kingdom Metazoa; phylum Chordata; class Mammalia; order Rodentia; family Cricetidae; genus Alexandromys; species Alexandromys fortis. The sequence continues at coordinate 2,932,752 of NW_026067966.1, forward strand.
TGCTCTTGCCTCCTCTCTTTATTTTAAGGGGTCTAATTCTGTGCTCTGTCCAATCCACAGCCCTTAGATCCTGGATGCCGAGCTCTCACAGTCCCTTTTATGAAGAGTGAATTTTAGGAGCAGAGGTCACTTGTGTGAACCATGGGCATGTGCTCTTCTGCAAAGTCATAAATCCAGGGAAACAATATTTTACTATAGAAAACAGGGTGGGCAAGATTGCTTTGGGGGAAGTCCTTGCCTCAAAAGCCTGATGGACATCCCCATGTGTGTTATGACATATACATAGCCACATACACACACATACTGTAACATATGCAATTAAAGCAAAGTAATCCTTCCTGGCTTCTAGTCAGCACAGCACAGATGTCTTTACATATCCATGTTTACTCTTACATTATTCTTAATACCCAGGATATGGAAACAGGTTTTATGTCCATCAATGCAAGAATGCATAAAGAAACTACGACACCTATATCAAGGGAGCATTATGTTAAGTTAAATAAGCAAGGCTCAGAAAGACAAATCTCCCATTTACCATTATATCTGGAGCCTGTATTTAAGTTTAGGTAGATAAATATGAGACGGACAGCCAGATAGATAATTAGACAGATGGAAAGATAGAAAGCAAATTAGAAAGGAGGCTATGGAAAGGAGAAAGAATCTAAAGGGGTGGGGAAAACAAGAGAGCAGTGGGATGTGTGTCAGGGAAGCAGAAGGGTGCTATTGCAAAGCTGGAGGGGTTCAGCAAGCAGGAGAGAGGAGGGTGAAGCAAAGCAGTGGAGGATAAATAGGTACAAAGTATAGTGATATAGTACGTAGATACATATCTACACTACTGCTATGCATGTGTACACACACACACACATACACACACACACACCTGGAAATGTCCCAGAGCAGGGCAGCAGATGGCTGAAAGGGTGCCTAATGACAAAATGACCTGGGTTCAGCCTGGGACCCACCAGGAGAAATCCAATTCTCAAAGCTGACTTCTGATCTCAACCCTCATACCTCAGTACGCATGAGAAATATAAACAAACAAACAAACAAATAAATAAATGGAAAAGTAGAAAATGTCACAGTGAAACCCATTTCACTGTGACATTAATAATAATATATAATAATAATAATCATTAATAATAATTTAAAAAAACTTTTACTGATGCAGAGCGCTTATCTCATTATCTGTGGGCACCATTTTATCCATTCCTAATTCTGTAAAAGTTGTATAAGTAAAATCTTGCTTTATAATGGTTTTAACACTTTCCCATCCATTTTGGTCTGTTTATATACTGGTAAGAGTATTTTTTTTCCAAAGTACTTTATAGCCCTTAGTAGATAGAGGAAAAAGTTTCTGTTTACATTTGAGCTTAAGTCTCACTGAGACCATGAAGCTAATTTATCAGTTATCATTTTACTAACTCAATGAAAAAGAGAAACTCCATAACCAGAGAATACACAAATGCTAACAACGCTCCTGACAGCCTCACACAGAAGTTCAAACTTCAAAGCAAGACAGACCTTGGGAAATGGCATTGAATACCTTTTCATAGGAAAAAAAAAACATACATCTCAATATATCTTTGCCCTTAATTTTTCAGTATATAGATATCTGTAAGTAGTAGTATTACCATTACTTATTGGGTGATTTATTCTTTGTTGCTGGTGTTTTAACTCGATGATACATGTTCTATACATAGGACAATAATATCCAATTGCCCTTTGATAAATCTCAGAAAAATTCACTCCACTGAACAGGAAAACTGAAAAGGCCACTCTGACAGTTGCCAGAGGCCAAGCCAACTTAGACATGAATGAATGATACAGAAGTTGGATGGAGGTGGGGTTAAATTCTGGAATATTCTTGTATATACACATTTATTTCACTAAAACAGAAAACATCAAAACCTTATGGTGTCTACAGAGCTTTGCACAGGGACATTATCACATGACTGTAGGGCACATGGCCTGGAAACTGTGGGAGAGCCAGGAGATCTGCAGACTTAAGGTCCTGCTGACGACAGTGAGGACCCCGTAAGAACGGCGGCATCCAGGCGTGCTGGCCCCTTGTGAGGACCCCATAAGAACCACAGCATCCAGGCGTGCTGGCTCCTTGTGAGCAGCGTCTGGAGATGCTGCTGATGCCCTTCCTAAACGAAGTGCCTTAAAGCCCTGGACTTAGTGTTTTCATTTTTACCATGACTGCTTAAAGAATTTTGCATTTAACCTGGCAGTGGTGGCGCACGCCTTTAATCCCAGCACTCGGAAGTCAGAGGCAGGTGGATTTCTGGGAGTTCGGGGCCAACTTGGTCTACAGCGCTAGTTCCGGGACAGGCACCAAAGCTACAGAGAAACCCTGTCTCAATAAAAAAAGAAAGAAAGGAAGGAAGGAAGGAAGGAAGGAAGGAAGGAAGGAAGGAAGGAAGGAAGGAAGGAAGGAAGGAAGGAAGGAAGGATGGATTTTGCATTTCCAGGTTTTTCACGTTGTTTCTAACCTGCTTCCCCTTTCCAATTCCACTTCCGTAACAAGCAGAGTCCTCTTTAACCTCGTGGTGGGGGGACAGTTTTCTTCACATCTGGTTTCATTAGGTCCAGATTTAGTTTACCCCCATGCTCTGCACCTTCTTGTTTGAGATCACGACATAATCCTGTTTACACTGGCCAGTGCTCGTTCATAGTTGACTCCAGTGATCACTGGCTGCTTTTGGAAAGAAAGTCCAGATTAGTGATGGCAACTGATTCCTGGATCTACATCTGAAGCGCCTAAATTGGGGACAGGGCAGAAGAAAACAATCCAGTGATACATTCGGCTGAAAGCGGTTTCATTTGATTAACAAATGCTTGGTTCACCACCTTAATTATGGTGTCTGAATATTACCTATGGAAAGAGGTCTCGGGACAAAAAGCGAATTAAAAAAGCGGTTAGAAATCTCATAGGCTGGGGTTATTTTAATCAAAAAGCATCATTTCCTACGAACACCTTAAATGTTCCCAACAAAAAGAACAGGAATATAGTTTGTAAAATTATTTTTTCCCATTATTAATTTGACTTGGGATAATTTGGGCGGGGGGTGAGGAGTTGTGTGCTTGAACAAAAGCGTTCTGTTTATCTGTGCATTGTTGCTGTAGGTGACAACTCAACGCGCGTGTGGAGTGATGATGGTGATGGACAGACGCTGTCTCCGAGCAGTCTGGCCGCGCAGTAAGTTGTAGTTCTATCCATGGCTTACCTGGCTGAGGAAACAAAATTCTTTGTTTGCCCCATTGTCCTATCAGCATGGAAAACCATGCAGCACCAGAACCAAAGGACATTATCAAGCTGCAGAGAGGTTGGAACTAATCTGGGCGCATTATTCAGTAGACTTTGGATGACACAGCACAGAGAACTCTTCCTGTTTCTAAGCTGTAAACTGATGGAACCTGCCGTGTCTGGAAGGCTCAGTCAGTGCTTGTGAGTAGAGTCTCGTAGGAGCTTGTTTCCAGGTTCATAAGGACTTTCCCTATGAAAAATATATAAGCATCTGTCTTAGCCTGTTCAGCTCCTGCAGCAGAATACTGTAGTCAGGGCAGCTTGCAATGATGGAGGCTTGATTTTCAGATTTTGGGGTGAACCAAGCATCATGGGGGGAGCAGATTTGGTGTCTGAGGAGAGCCTGCTTCCCGGGTCATAAAGGTCACCTTTCCAAGACTGATTTTATAGGTCACCCATCCTGTACACAAGAGTTTTGCTCTCAAAGACCACACCTTCTGAAGTCATCATCAGCCTGGCAATTAGAATGTCAACATATAGAATTTGACACACTCAGACCAAAGCAAAATCCAGGTTTTTACAGTGCAAGTTCTTTGGAGTTTTAAAGAGTCAAGATACTTTAAAGCCTAATCAAGATAATGCAAAATTTTTCTACTTTCGGTAATATTCACATAAGAAAAAGATTGCAAATCATTTCATTTTGAACTTCCCCGGGAAATGACAGCTGTTGCCGTGGTGTCTAAGGATCACAAACGTGAGCAGGGTTTGAAAGAACTCATAATTAGGGCAGGGAAAGCAGGCAGTTCCTATAGTATCAGGCTTAGGTGAATATGTGTGGCTCAAGGTGAATTTAGAGACTACTTGGTCTCATAGGTAAAGGTTGCTCTAGCTTCCTAAGTCATGCCATTGCGGTTCTCAGAATCTAGTCACCCCAAACACATCTCTGTACTAGTGGAAATTTGCACAAGTGAAGCCTTTTAAAGAGTAAAAAGGCAGGGAGAAGTTCCTCAATAGTCCACAGTTAGAGAAGTTCTACACTGTTGTGTCACAGAAACTAGAGACAGTGACGAGGTAGAGCAGTGATATGGCTGCACGTTTCAAAGAACAAGAAAAGGGGCTGAAAAGATGGCTCAGCGGTGAAGAACACTGGCTGTTCATTTAGAGGACCCAAATTCCATTCCCAGCACCCATAGGGCAGCCGACAGCCACGTGTTCCACCCAATCCCAGGGAATCCAGTGTTCTGGCTGCCACCAGAATTATACACACGTGGTGTAAAGGCCTATTGCATGCAAAACACCTATACACATAAAACGAAATTTTAAAAAATGAGACAGGTCTCATTGTGTAGCTTTGGCTGGCCTGTAGCTCTCTATTCAGACCAGGCTGGCCTTGAACTCATGGAGATTTGCTCTATTCTATCTCCAGAGTGCTGGGATTAAAAGGTTTGCACTATCACCCACCCAGCATAAATAAAATATTTTTAAAAGCTAGGAAAGAGGAATTTTGAATGCTTTTGCCATGAAGAAATAATAAATATTGAGAAGACAGACATGCTTAAGCTCTTTTTTTAATTAATTAATTTATTTATTTATTAAAGATTTCTGTCTCTTCCCCACCGCCGCCTCCCCTTTCCCTCCCCCTCCCCCAATCAAGTCCCCCTCCCTCGTCAGCCTAAAGAGCAATCAGGGTTCCCTGCCCTGTGGGAAGTCCAAGGACCACCCACCTCCGTTTAAAAGAGTTTAAGCATCCAGGCAGTTTCGTGGATGCTTAAACTCTTTTAAACATTATGTAAAGGGTACATATTGAAACACTATATTGTATCTCATAAACATGAATACTTTCTGATTTTACAGCACACAAGTTAAGTTAGCAACAAAAGTACTTATCTTAATCATTTTTTTTCTAAGATAGAATTTTCTGGAAAGGTCTCTAATCAAAAGTAAATTCTGGGCAAAACCCACATCCCGTTTCTTCATCCTCACTTCCCTCGTCCATGCTGGCTGACACCGGTGCTCCCCTTACACAGTTCCCGGGCAGTCTGAGTGTAACTCAGCTGGCATGTTGCAGGTATCTAGGTCTTTTGATATACTTCCTAGATAGCCATCATACAAAATTCTTTTCTTTTACGAAAGCCCTTTAAATTGATACTGTAGATGCTTATAGCTGATGCTAGGTACCCACAGACATGGACAATAAATACTCTGCACTTCCGTCTTGCAGATTCATCAGTGGTTGCTGTCAGTTCATTAGAAAAAAATTCAATACCTGTACGATGGTTCTTGTCATGACTGATGAAATCAAGGAATGTCTTTGAACTTTCCATTTCCATTTTACAATAATTGCACCACGGCACCGATGGCACAAGAGAGGCTCTAACAACAGCTACTCCATATTACTCTTATATTTCTCCATTATTATTCTGGTTCTAAGATCTTTTTAAATTTTAAATTTATGTGTGTGTGATCTTGGAATCTGTACTTGCTACTACACAGGAGTAAAATAAATGGATTAGTCACCACCACTGCCACCACTGCCACCACCAAATGACAAATGCCCTATATTTGCAGATACTTCCATAATTTTGTTTGTCTCTTTTTCATCATTTTGTGTCTATAAATTTTGTCTTTTAATTTGTCCTTAGCATCTTCTAACACAGCTTCCCATTTCCACTAATGCTGCCATATATTCTAAAACAATGGCTCTGAGTCCTCTCCTTTCTTCACCAGCCTCTCTCTCTTTCCTTCCTTCCTTCTGATTCTTATTTCTTTTTTTCTTCACCAATCTTAGAATCCTGACTGCTCATACCATGGGTTGAGTGACAGAACATTCAACTTATCTGCATGTAGGGATAGCTTGGCATTCTATGGCTAGCCTCTACAGTGAAGTTGGTATTGTTAGCCATTCTATTCCTGTAGGGTTATTATTAGTTATAAGGTGATTTGCTTTGGAAATCTGCCTAATAGATATTTCCTTTTATTTAAGCCATCTTTTATTTGTAAATTGATAAATGGCATTGATTACCTACAAGGAGGCTTGAATAAATGATGAAGCAAACTGTCTAAAGCTTAAAGATCTAAGGCACACAAACACAGCATTTTCCACAGTCTGTAGTCAAGGCGATGCCTAAACAAGAGTCCTCAGAACAACAGCTTTCATACAAAGCTTTGTGATCCAGTGCGATGACTCAGTGGGTAAAGACACCTGCTACACAATCTGATGACCTGAATCCCATCTCTGGGACCTAGATGGTGGAGAGAGAGAACCAACTCCAACCAATATTTTCCCCATGTCCACCTATGTTTTGTGGACTCTACACCTGTTACTCCTGCACAATAAATAAATGTAATTTTTAAAGAGCCTGGGCAAGTATCTCAGTGGTAGAGCTTTGCCTGGCATGCAGGAGGACTTGGGTTCAATCTCTATCTCCAGACAAAAAAAAAGTAAAAAGAGAAAACTGTATAAGACATGAATTATTAATAAATGAGAGTCAACCATATGACCAATTAAGTGTGTTCTTGCTGGCGGGTTGGAGATTTCCTAGCATTGGGTTATTTCTTTTTAGTGTTCCTTCTGGATCCAGAGTGGTTATCCCACGTTTAAACAGCCAGAGGGTTCTTTGATTAGTTCACTTTCTTACCTCACTAGTGGTGTTAGGAGAAGTCTCATCCACTAGCGTTTTGATAAAATGTAAGTTAGCACGTGGCAGAACTTGTTATTAGTTGCTTTGCCTATTGTTCGGTGTAATTCGAAGCACCGGTCTTTGAAATAGGTACTCACATCTATCCTTTCTTTGTTACTTAAAATGTAACAGTAGTGGAAGAAGCCACAGGATAGAGATGGAGTTTGATAGCCGATGTGGAAAGGAGTAGATACACACACTCACTCACTCACTCACGCACGCACACACATGCACTCACATGCACACACGCATGCACACACACCCAAGCATGCACTCAGAGGTGTCCTGCCTTTATACAGCAGGATCCTCAAGCAAGCAAATCACAGTTTAAATGACGTTGCTTAGTTCTATATTCTCTTCTAATTTACAGGCTCCTGATACTGGAAAATTTTGAAGACGCCATCCTAAACATATCATCAAGTAGTCCCTATTCTCCCTACCTGGCTTGCATAAGAAATATGACTGATGACTTGGCCAGGGGGTCACCAGGTGATACTCCGAACTTGTCACATTTCCTGCTTTTGCTCTACAGAGTTAAGACGCGAGCTGATTGAAGGAAGAGTTCTTCAAACATCTTTTCATATTTATACTAGTTTTAGTTAAGTTATTTAATATTAAGATAGAATTCCTAATATCATTATGCTACCCTTTTCTGCTACTTTAACCCCGTGGTCACCTGAACCACTTTTGGTAGAATGGTCTCAGTCTAGACAATGTGATGACGGTAACCTGGATGAACTTCCCAAGATCCCAGAGTCTTTGAGAGCTCATTCAACCCTTGGCGACATTTTCTGTGTCCTTCGTGCTCCGAAGCTGTTGAAAGACTGAGACTGAAACTCAAGAGTTCCAAAGTTCTCACATATTACATGAGCAAAGGCTTCCATGTGGAGGATTACTCCCTACCTTCACACGTTTAATTTTCAACTTTTTAAACCTTATGTAAGCAACCGTAAAGACTGTAATCAAATCGAATGTTTCCCACTATCTCACATACATTATTTTTCACACACCCAAATAGTTTATGAAACACAGCACCAAGTAAACATTACAATAAACATCTAGGCCTGGAGTTTGTTTCCCAGACATTAATCAATTATGGGTGAAAACAGACACATGGATGCAGTGATTATACAGTTTCCCTTCCACATATTCCAATCCAGTGAGCCAGAAATAAAAATATTATTTAATTCACAAAAACCCAAAGCTGTGCAGCTGCTTTCCTAGAAACATTTATTTGCCTCTAAAGCAGCGTATCTGTGAATATTTTAGAAATAACGAACTCGATAGTCCACACGGTTCAAGGAAAGGCTAATCTTCTCTCATTTTACATTTATATTCAGCTACAATATTATCCTAAAAAATCCTTGCTGATAAATCAAGAGAAAAGTCTCTTGCAGATGTGTTCCCCACGTCACCCTGTGACCCTGTGGTTCTCACAGTGGCTCTCCCTCCCGCCCCTGCAGAGAATCTAAGACGTCTGCAGTCCACCATTCGCTTCAAGAAACCTTCTCTTCAAAATGGCTCCTATGAGGATGACTTCCCTCCACTTCCCGAGGTCCTGAAATCCAAGGTAAGCATGGAAGGAAATAGTAAATAAACCAACCACAACACTCTCTGTGACACACTCGGAAGATTAAGTTAAAATATCTGATCATTGCACACGACCTTGCTTCCCAGCAAGTCTGTTCTGGTCACACAGTGACAAGGGGGCTTGGCTTTGCGTAATGGTTCTCAGTATTGCCTCAACATAAGGTGATCCATAAGAGCCCAGTCGCGGTGCTAATGCTCACCCATGACCATGTCATAATATGGTTATCTTATTGAGCTTTATGACTTGGGAGTTTGTTGTATCTTTTTATTTTGTTCCATTGTTAGCTTTTAAATCTACTTTTGTATTCAGACCTGCTGGTGCACAAAAGTCTCAAAAGTTAACTGATCTGTTTTTCTTGTCATCAGATTAGAAACTAATAAGTCATATATTAAAATGCATGATCCTGAAGAGGGAAAAGGGACCAAAAACATAGATAATTTAAGCTTAAACCAGGTCGTGCTCCTTCATCTCAGTGTGCAGATTATCACAAACTTCATTTCTAAAGCAACTGTAGTGAGTTTTGAAAACAGTTTTCCTAGTAAGAACTGCAGTTTAATTGGATTTATGTAGCCTGGGATAAAGTTAAATTAGAAGTGGTTTATTTAGGGCAAGCAAGTGATTTGCTGTGCGGTAAACAAGCTGTAATTAGGCAGGCATGCGAAACATTATGTCCATGTATATTACAGATAAACATGCTCATTAGACTACCTACCTTTTAGCCCCAGTATTCTACATGAATCAAATTTTCTAATGTACTTAATTTAGCATTATCTTAATTTATGCAAATGAGAAAAAAGTCACACATTTACCCAGAAAGCTCTTGCTCAACTTTCAAGAATCAGCGTAAATGTCACTTCTGCGACTTTAGATGATCATCTTTCCCTTGTTTCCAGACATCTGCGCCGCCTTCATTCATTTTATATTTATATTGAACTATGATATCACTCTCAGTGATAAGTCTGGGTAAAAGTCCCTTTCAGATAACAAATAACCTTGTGATTCGTACAAAGTGGGTCCTGCCTCCCTCTTCTGCAGCCCATGTAAGACTTCTACCATCCACGATCCACTTTAGGATCTCTTCTTTTCCTTTGAAATGGCTTCATCTTTTATTTATAAGACATAATCTCTTTCCCCGGAATTCTTCTAATCCAGCCAGAGGAGAGGTAGGAAGGCAGAGTCACAGTTGCAACACAGTGAGATACGTGCTGTGGTATGCAGACAGACGGGGTTCTGTGTACAGATGGGCCATCATCTAGCTCAGATTGCGGGCTACAGAGGTGGAAGGAAGAAAGGAAGAAACTTGGCCAAGAATATAATACTTACTCTGAGCTTGAAGGCTGTGTGGGAGTAGGTCACATTCAAACACTGCAGACACAGAAACCTGGGTTTCTCAAAAGCCAGAGGCATGAGCCTCAGAGACAGGCGGAGGTTACTTGGAGTCACAGGAAGGTGAAGATAACTATGGGAAAGGCAGGAGAGGTGCTTTGGAGGGAGGCCATGCACAGGTCCTGAAGACTGTTGTGTTAGTAAAGGAGTTGGAGTTTGGTCTTGAAAGCATCAAATATGAAGAAGGCAAATTTTGCATTTTAGAAAGAGACTAGACTGGAAGAAAGTTAAGTGGGCCTTGTCCGAAATAATCTAAACAAACAACTCCCACCCTCAAAAAACAGCACTGCCTCTGTGTGGTGTCAGTAGAGAGAACAGATGGGAGGCAGTTTCCAGGCTCAGTTCAGGAAGTCAAGGTAAGGCAGCCAGGCTCAGTTCAGGAAGTCAAGGTAAGGCAGCCAGGCTCAGTTCAGGAAGTCAAGGTAAGGTAGGACACAGGGAAGCAGGACTTCTGCCTTTGGAACTTGCTATGTAGAATTATCATTCACTTTATGTGTGGGGTATCACTTTACTAGAGTAGAATCTCTGTCAAAATCAGACGTTCTTCATCTCATCTCTAAAACTAAGGGTTTGACTCATGAGTGCACAAACGGGGTTCCTAAGTTAGAATGCCAACAACCGCGCTGTGTTCTCTGAGCTGCCTCTCAGCACATGTCCATGAAAGAATTAGCATGGACTCCTATAGGATTATAAGTAGGGAGGCGATTACTGCCTGCTGTCCCCAATGTGGCATGCATTTGAAGTCCATGGGTCTCGAACTTTATTCACAACATTCCTTCCAGCAGGGTGAACCATCCGAAACACCAACTGTCTGCCCATTAAAGACATGTCCTTCTGTTCCCCAGAATTCTGCTCTTGCCTACACATTCTGTCCACCTCCCCCTTTTCTCAGGCCCCTTTACAGAAAGGGGAACTACCTCTGCACAAGATGAAGCTCCTATAGTGGGAGGAATGCAGATAACACTTTTAAATGTTGAGATAGATTTCCTCTCCACCTCTATTTATCATCCAGGGGCTCGGGAGTGCTGTGGATTTATCACTATGTCCTTGGTATTATAGAGTCTTCATGGTCATGTTAATTAAAATTCTCATTCAGTTGCTTTGGGAGCCACTGGGCAACAGGAAACCCATCGTAGCTGAAAGTGGAGTTAGTTGTGGATCATGGTCCAGCTATAGGCCTGAACCTCTGTCTGAGATGAAGGAAACAGAAGCTCTACTACAGCTTTGAAAAATCAATAATCCGAGCTTACTGCATACTTTCCTTAAGACAACACCTCACTGTATAGCACTGGATGGACTGAACTTTCTCTGTAGCACACACTGGACTTAAAACCCACTCTGCTTCTTGAGTGCTGGGATTATAAGCATGCGCCACCACATCTAGTTTTACTAACAATTACTCTGTGTGTATGTGTGTGTGTGTGTGTGTGTGTGTGTGTGTGTGTGATTGCAAGCATGGGAGTTTGTGTCCTCACTTGCCCATGTGCACACATACAGAAGCCAAAACAGAACCTCTGGTGTCTTCCTCTACTGCCCTCTACCTCGCTGCTTTTCATCAGGGTCTCTCAGTGAGCTGGAAACAAGCTCTTAGGATTTTCTGTCTGGGATGCGGGCGTGAGTAGCCAGTGGGTGTTGTGGATTCAGTCTCAGATCCTAAAGCTTATCTGCAACCTTATAGACTGAGCCATTGCTAGAGCGCCACTGACACATCCTTTAAAAGAAGATTGTTATTACTGGGTTTTTTATTGTTTATGTTCTGTTGTAGAATATTATTTTAAGATGTGTTAAATTGTTTATGCTGTGGAACATTTATTTAATGATGTAAAGATATGTTACATTCTTTTATATTACATTTGTTTAACTCTGTGAGGCTGTCTTACTGTGCCTGTCTAAAAAGCCTGACTTGTCTAATAAAGAGATGAACAACCAATCGCAAGACAGGAGAAAGGATAGGTAGGCCAGCCACCTAGCTACACAGCGAGCTATGGAGTAAGAAGAAAAGAAAAGGTAGACAGAACTAGAGAAAAATAAATATTCAGAGATGGGTTAATTTAAGTTAAGAAATGCTGTCTAGAAACAAGCCAAGCTAAGGCTGGGCATTCATAAGAAAGAATAAGCCTCCGTGTGTTTATTTGGTAGTTGAGTGGCGGGCCCCCAAAGAGTAAAAGAGTGAAAAGAAGCTACAATGATCCACAAAGTTTCTGCAAGTGCAACGTCTGTATTGCTCCTAGAATAAAGCTACGGCACCTGTGAAAATCTGGGGATTCCTCCTTGGTGACTGGATGCTTCTCAGCGCCCCTGTACTAGCCACCCTGATCTACATTCTTGTTTCAAAGAATCAGACCAACTTCAGCAATGTAGCTAAATGTCAGATTTCTCTTTCTACAACCTGTATCTCACCCACCATGACTATACTCTATAGATGTTTATTGGTTTCCCACACATGGATACTGACCTTGCAGCTACAAAACCGTTCTCAGCTTCTACACAGTAAAAGTTGCTGAAGCTTGTTGCCTCTCAAAACTCAGCTAAGAATGCATTGACCAAACATTATTTATCCTTTTACTTAAGAAAGCCTCAAAAAGGAGGCCAAAGAGGTGGCTCTTAATACAAGTTCAATCCTCAGAAAGCTCATAACCCTCTATACTCCAGTTCTAGGGTATTTGGCACCCTCTTCTGGCCTTTGCGGGCCCCAGGCACACATACGGTGCACAGACATGCATATAAGTAAAACACCAATACACATAAAATATTTTTAATTAGCAAATAATAAACTTTAGATTTTTATAAAGCATCAAAGGGCAGGTGGTAGCGATAGTTCACAGACATATGGCTCCGTCCATTAGAGGTTTAAACATATCTAGTAATTGGGGAATTAAAGTTAAGAACAGCATGGCAAGCACGTAGTTGCAGTGTGCAGAATGATTGGGTCTATTCCAGAATGGGAATTTTCTCATAGCAATAAGGCCAGGAAGTGGAATTTGCATACATTATGAAGTCACATCAGAATTTTCAAAGACACAAGTCAATAACTATGAAAAATGGGTCAGTGATATCGGTTCTTTGGGATGGTCAAATGATTGGCTTCTGTGGCCTTCCTGTGCTTACTGCCAACCTCTGGCTAAAGACACGCCAGCCTTTCTTCCTTTTGATGTATGAGGCAAAAGGCTAGCAAACCTATGCTCCTGTCGGGCAAGAGTTCATTTCTGTTAAAAATGTGACTTCTGACTGGAAACTGAGCTACAGTGAATGACACCGACTCTTTTTGCTTCTTAAAACGAATAGCTCTGGGCTAACTTCGGCACACAGCTGAACTGGAGTTCCCACAGGTGAATTCTTTTCTCCCTCAGGATGGATAAACTGGGAGCATATCCTGAGGACACATGGAGCGTAGTGAACGAGGTTCAGAAATATATTGGAGAGCTTAGGTCGTCAGAGTTCCTGGGTCTGTTATTCTTCTGGGTTTGGGAGTTGAAGTTCTTTTGGATATCTCCATGAAACAAAGGTGCTTAGTTTTTCTAAACAGATCACAAGGCAGAAGACAAGGGGAATAACAAAGCAGACATCTGAAAACCAGGTCTATTGCCATGGAGTTGCTAATGCATGCTACAGCTTAAAAACTTACAAAATGTTGATTAAATTTTAAAATTCAACTTTAATTGTCATAGACATCATACCATAATATTCAGACCATAGCCATTATCAGCTGTAGGGTGCAGTTAGGTTCATGGCATCCGTATTGCTCAGTAACCAGTCTCCAGGATCCCTTTCATCATGTGAAATCGAAATCTTTTCTATTAACCAGCCCCTCACTTCTCCCTCCTCCAAGCTCTGCATGTTCACAGTCTCTCTTTGACTTCCTGTGTTTACAGACAGCACTCCTCTAGGTCACTCACATATGGAATCACAAGGTCTTTGTGAGTGACTGATTTCATTTAGCATAGCATCTTCAAGGTTCATCCATGTTGCAACAGTACACCCTTACCTATTGGTGTGTGTGTGTGTGTGTGTGTGTGTGTGTGTGTGTATGTGTGTGTGTCCTTAGACATTGCTTCACTTTTATGTGTATTCTGGTCATCCATTCATCCCTTGAGTTGTTCCTATTTCTTGGCTATTATAAGTAGGTTTCTGCGCACATTAGTATACAAATTACTCCATCTTTGTACTATTTTCGGTTCTCTGAAGTGTAGACCAAGAATTGGCTCACATGCTTGTTTTATTTTTGAGTTGTGAGGAAGAACAATACTGTTTTCCATATAAGTTGCAGCATCTCCACTCCTGCAGCAGTACACCAGGCTTGTAATGCCTGAACACCCCCACCACACTTGCTATTTTCCCGTTCTGATTTGTTCTATGTATCATAGCCTCCATGATGGATATGAGGAAGAAACGGCTTTTCAAAGGCTCAAACCAAATCTGCCTTCTCTCTGTCCTTACACGGTATAAAATACAAATTAAATATAAAATTTGTTGAAGTTATTGTGATTTAAAATATACGTATAAAATTACTTTTTCTTCTAAGTTTTAAAGGTTTATTTTGGTTTTCATTTATTTATTTATTTATTTATTTATTTATTTATCTATCTTTGGGGAGGGGGAGAGCACATGTGTGCGTGGGTTATGTATTTTGTACCTGCCAAAGCCCATAGAGCGTCTGATACCTTAGAGCAGGAGTTTGCTGGACACCTGGCTTCTTACACAGTTACTTGGATATGAACCGCAGCCTTGAGTATTTTGCAGCAAGATCTCTAAACTACTGAGTCATCTCCTTATCCCCCCCCCTTAATTTTTAAAACTATATTTGGAAAACCTGCAGGTCTCTACCATTGAGAAAAACAAGCGTAGTAGGTTCCAAGGTTTTCACAAAATTCTTAGGAAAGAACAATGCACACAGCATCAGAAGGCAGTGCTTCCTTATAGCGCAGAGCCCAACACCAACTAACTAATGCATAGGCAGAAATAGCTGTTGCAAATCTAATTTGGTTACTTAGTGCCAATTGCTGAATATGCAGAGTAAACATGACTAATCTATCTTCTCTTCTTTCCCCTTCCTGGAAAGCTGTCTCAGCTTCGAAACTTGACAGAACTCCTCTGTGAATCAGAAACGTTCAGTGCAATAGAGGGATCCTGCCAGCTCTCTAACATAAGCTTCGGCAGGCTGTGTAAAGACCACGCCTTTCACGTGCAGCTGATTGAAGCAGCGGAGCTGGGCGATGATATTGTTACCGGCTTTCTGTACCACGACAATATAGTATCCGCGAAACTGAGGGATTTGCTTACTGGAGATCCCAGCAAAATTGATCTAAATATGGACTGGTAAGTTTTCCCATCCTCTTCTTCCTTAGTAAAATCCTGTCTCTAAAACCCATTATGCCTACTTGAATGTATCCTTCTCTTTTGTCCCAGGCTCCTGGAACAGGTGTTGCAAATGAATTACTTGGAGAATATCACACAGTTAATACCAACTGTAGAGGCCTTGCTGCACGTCAACACCAGCGCGGAATCTGAGCAACCAGGTGTTTCCCCGCTGGATTCTAAAGGCTTATTAGGATGACTGTGCTCGCCGGGCCTTAGTCTAAGAAAGGCTCTTTCAAACTTTCCAACCAAACCTGCTCTTCTCTCTGCCCTGACAATAGGAAATCCGAAGCTTTCAAATTTGGCTGCTTGTCTAAAACAGACACAGTGAGCTTGCAGGAACTGAAATCTGAAACAAAGTTATAGCTAAAAGATTTCCAAAATTTAGCAAGTTACAACATTTACCTGTGGTTTTTAGATAAAGCAAAGTGTGTTCGAGTCAACTGTAGGAAGGAGGGTGAGGCATGTTTCCTTCTATAGAATAATCTGATAAAAAGAAGAAACCCGGGAAAGGATGCACAGATGTGTGCAGAAATCTCAAGTGAGAACTCTCTATTGGTATTCTGAGCGTGATACACCAGGCAATACATTCCTTCTTTGCATAATACCTAAATACTAGAGAGAAAGACATTCTGAATTTTAGACAACAGTCAAGCACAAAATTGGAAAGACATAAAGTCTAAAAATAAAGAAAGTATGAGGGTCACTTAGCATTAAAAAAATCAGAGCTGGAGAGATGGCTCAGAGGTTAAACACACAATGCTTGTCCAGAGGACCTGGGTTTGGTTCCCAGCACCTACATGGCATTTCACAAACATTTATAACTTAATTCCTAGAGTATCTGACACTCTTCTGAACTGTCTGGCCACTACACTCACATGGTACACGGACATCCATGCAGGCAAAATACTTATACACATAAAATAAAAATAAGTAAAATAAAACCATAAAACAAAAACAAAAGGCATTTCCAGAGGTTATAATCTTCAAAAAATAAAAATATTGTTTACCATGCCTTATTAGGTCCAACTGTGAAATAATTTTAATTGCCATCCTAAAAGAGCTTGAAATTTCACATTCAAGTATAAACCATTTATGAACTATCATGTTCTGGGCAAAATTAAAGACAAATGTCATGTAGTGTATTTATCAAATTTATTCCCAAATTGACATATCATATGACCCTAGCCTACAATGCATTTGGAAACGATGTGATGGTAAATCAATTGGAGACATACTTATTTAGTGGCTTATGTGATCAAAGTCTGTGACGAAACCCTATTTTCCTTGGATCAACCTTGGGTTGCAGACATCACAGGGAAATTTATAACCTTAGAGCAATCTGTTGACTCAAGTTAACAGCATCATAATCCGAGCAAGTCTAAATCAGACAGAGATAGATCTCAAAGATGCCAAGCTTGCCAAAACTAGGAGACAACATCTGTTTCCGGCAAGGCATGTACGTTCAGTCTAGAAGCTATGTTAGTTATGTTATAGTCTAGAAGCTATGTTACTGTACTTAAAAGAGTGGCATTACAACCGAGGTATGTGAGTGTGTGTGTTTGCCTTACAGGCCAATTAATAGAAATGTTTAAAAACATCGAAGAGCTGAAAGAAGAACTGAGGGCAATAGGAATGTCCAACACGAGTATTGACAAGCTGCTGGCCATTCCCATCCCAGACAACAGAGCTGAGGTAAGGGTTTGTTTGGACATAAGGGCAGTTGGTAGAGGCTGAGGTAGCAAATTGCTTCTATATAAGACATCGGGAAGTTGCATGAGAATCGAATCAAATTTCCATACAAATGCTAAAAGAAGCCTAAATCTTAAGTGAAGTTTGAAGAGGTATCCTGCCCTTGTGTGTGTGTGTGTGTGTGTATGTGTGTGCACGTGTGTGTGCATGTGTGTGTGTCATACTGGAGACTGGACTACCTCTAAGCTACATTCCCAGCCTTAGAAGAGAAATTCTGAAGAAATGTCACTCTGTTTCCCGTTCATTGATTTCTGTTTACCCTTTCTCTCACTTTTTTGTTCCCCGCTTTTCCTTTCCTCCTCAGAAAGTTTTCTTAAACCAGCAGTAATGGTATCTACTGCTATAATAACAGTATCTGGTATCCCAAGGGACATCCGGGTTAGGAGGAAAGCACACAGATGTCTACTCTTTGTCGCAATAACTAAAGCAGGTTATTCACTTCTATTTGGTTAAAGCCCCTGGAAGAGGGCTAGCATATGCCATAGATGTCATCAGTGGAATCACGGAAACATTTGTGGTGATAGCAAACTTTTTTTTTCCCTGCGAAAATAATGTTATTTTCTTCTTAGCAGATAATATAGTTTTCCACTCAAAATATCTTGTCTTTATCCTGTTTCCAAGTCCATTGTCTGGAAGTGTCATGGAAATTTTCCAAAAGAGCCATGCAGCTTAAGGCCCCGTGTGACAGAGTGTGTCATTTCTAAGCACAGTTTTCTCAGTCACTAAGCACAACTAGATAAAGTTCACGGAAAGTTCCCTCCGACAGACTTTAAAGCTGCTGGTGTCCTTGTGGTTGGTTCTCTATGCAAAACTTTTTGTTTATTTATTTTTTTTCCTTATGCAAAACTTACAACCGCCTTGCTTTGCTTTCTTCCTTCCTCTTGATCTCGCCTTTTGCTCATTTGGTTCAAAGCCATCACTTTATCACCAGGTACTTGGTTTTGGAAGACACCTTTGTGAGGAAAGGAGGGCACACAGTCTGATTGCTATTTTTGTCTTTTTTAATTTATATATTTTACATACCAACCACAGTTTCCCTTCCCGTTTCCTCTTCCCACCTCCTTTCCACCCCCCTCCTTTGTCTCTCTTCAGAAGGGTAAGGTCTCCAATCAGAGTTAACAAATCATTGCATATCAAGCTGAGGCAGGATCAAGCTCCTCCCCCTTGCATCAAGGCTGGACAGAGCATCCCAACATAGGGAATATGTTCCAAAGAGCCAGTTCATGCACCAGGAACAACTCCTGGTCCCACTGCTAGGAGCCCCACAAAAGACCAACCTACACAGCTGTCACCCAGAAGCAGAGAGCCTAGGTCCGGTCAATGCAGGCTCCCTAGCTGTCAGTCCAGACTCTGTGAACTCCCTCAGGCTCAGGTCTGCTGTCTCTAGGTTTCTCCATCCTCATCTTGAACCCCTTTGCTCATACACTCCCTCCTCCTTATCTTCAACTGCACTCCCAGTTCGGTGTTTGACTGTGGATCTCTACATCTGCTTCCATCTGTTACTGGATGAAGGCTCTGTGTTAACAATTAGGGTAGTCACCAATATGATTACAGAGAAAGGCCAGTTCAGGCACCCTCTCCACTCTTGTCTAGAGGTCATCCTTGTGGGTTCCTAGGAGTTTCCCTGGCACCAGGCTTCTCCCTAACCCCACAGTAGTCCTCTATATCAAGAGATCTCTTTCATCACTTTTCCCCCCATCCTGCCTCCAACTCAACCATCCCGATCCCTCATGTTCCCATCATCCCTTCCCCTCCCCTCTACCACCCACCAATCACAGTTTATTGAGGATGACTTATCTATTTCCTCTTCCCAGGGACCAATGCATCCCTCTTAGGGTCCTCCGTATTACCTAGCTTCTCTGGGGCTGAGGAGTGTAGCCTGGGTATCATAGGCTTTACATCTAATATCCACGTATCTTTGGTTGTGAGCCTAGCCTCTAACGGCTGAGCCATCCCTCCAGGCTAGTATCCACTTTGAGTGAGTACATACTGTGTTTATCTTTCTGGGTATGTGTTACCTCGCTGAGGATGAAATTGCCTGCAAATTTCATGATGCCATTATTTCCCCCGCCCCCACTGACTAAAACTACATTGTGTTTTAATGTACCATTCTTTTTATCCATATTGTCTTTATTCTTTGGTTGGGGGGCATCTAGGTTGTTTCCAGGTTCTGGTATGACAAACAATGCTGCTGTGAACATAGATGAGCAAGTGTTCTTGTGGTACGAGTGTGCATCCTTTGGGTATATGCCCAGCTTTTAAGAAAGGAGAAGATGTTCTGCGACTGCCATTGTCATGGGCTTTCCTCTTTGTTTCACCTTCCCATTGAGCCGCCTTCCCCTTGCACACTTCTGTGGCTGTGCATTACTCACTAGGAACAGCGGTTCACATAAGCTGTGATTCTGGACTACCACTTCCTCCTCCTCTTTGTCTTCATCTCTTCTTTGCTCTGTAGCTTCTTGAAGCTGTAGAGGATGTGATATAAGACTATAACTTTCAATGATCATCAACAATGAGCTGTACCTCAAATTAAGGAAACGTAAATGTTTAAAACAAACACAAGTCTTAAAGTAGTCATCCCCGCCCAGACTGACTCCCTTTTCTACCGTTATTTTCTACTATTCTTTTGTACCTTTTCTTCTGTTATTTTATACCTGATTGTTCTAGAAAAATTCCGTTTTTCCTCCCAAATTCCTACTTGCCTGCCTTCCCCATCACTCTTCTTTTGCCTTGCAGTGAGCATAGGTTCTCTGTAGTTTTATTAATAGTTATTGGTGCCCTATGCTACTGGGGAGATGTATCAATGGTTAAGCACTTGTGCACAAAGTTGAGAACTGGAGTTCAAATTCCTAGAATGCCCTGAATGTATGTGTTCTGCCTGTAATTCCAGCTCAGAAGGTGGAAACTGGGGAGTCTCAAAGAAATCTGGTTGGCAAGTAACTATATTTATTAGTGAGGTCTGATTTTGATTGGCAGACCTTGCATTATTGAATAAGATGGAAGAGTGATGGCGATGGTTTCTGACATTCTTGGGCCCCTACATGCATGGGCACCCATGTGCAACACTCACTCTCACATACGTGTGCCCACACAAATAGAAAGGTGCATGCACAGAGGCAAGCATACCACACATAACCATGAAAATAGATAAAGAAGAAATATCGTGATAGAGGCTTTGAAAGATAAATTTCGTTTTTGGGGACAACTTGTCGTATTTTGAAACTTGCTTAAGTTGAACAGAAGATACTCAAATGATTCATGGCTAAAATAGTTTTCTTCTTCTGACTCACAGATAATTTCTCGTGTGTTCTGGTTGCATTCATGTGATGCAAATGTCACCAACCCCAAACTGGAAGATGCCATGAAGGAATTCTGCAAGCTGCCTCTTCCAGAGAGATCACATCAGTCCTACCTCATTGGACTTACCCTTCTACACTACTTAGACATCTACAATTTCACATACAAGGCAAGTTGCCAGATGTTTTCCAATACCACAGGGGATAAGACTCATCTATACGGCTTCTGGAATTATCACATAATTTTAGAACCAACTAAGACACCTGGGTCAAAATCATGTGCATATTCTTAAAAGCAGAGAAACTTGCTTCCCCCCCCCCTCTTAAAAATTAGAAACTCCAGACGCTGAAGGGATAAAGATGTTTTGGGTTAGTTACAGTTAACCCTATTTAGAGCCCTCTCATCTTCTCACCCTTGCCCCTGCTGTTGCCCCAAAAGAACTCCAGCATCCCATCCCAACACCCACCAAGCAGCAAAGCAACCTTTGAGAACACGTCACTTTATGCCACGACTCGACTTATAGCCTTCCAGTGGTTTCCATTTTTTTTTCTAGGAAAACCCCCAATCCTATACCAGGGCCTCACCATCTGCACATATGCCCTGCCTGAAATAGCCGTTTCCTTAGCTGTCCTTAGGCCCATGTGGTAGTGTGGTATCGCCCCAAGGCACAGTTCACAAGAAGAGCTGAAGAGCTGGCTGTTAACCCAGATCTCAAATTATTTCTTTGCCTTTTGCATCAAATGAATCAATTACACAGGAACTGGTCTGTGTATGTGGCTTCTTTCATGTAGTATAATATTTTTGAGTTTTCTTCACGGCATAGCACGTATCAGCATTTCCTTTTTTGTATACCCCATATTATATTGCATTTAAGGATAAATTCTGCTAGGCAAAGCCTATAACTGTCCATGTACCAGTCTTTCTCTGGATCCCCTTTGCTTTGGTGAATATCTAGAAATGGAATGTTTGCTATGGAAAAATCTCTATTTACCTGCTCACTAGACTTTCAGGAGCATTTTCCTAAGAGGCCATTCTGTTTTATGATCTTGCCACCCATCCATGGGGTTCTAGTACTTCCATATCAATCATTCACTTTTGTTCTTTTCCCATTAGGTGTTTTTCCCAAGGAAAGACCAGAAGCCAGTGGAAAGGATGATGGAGCTTTTCATAAAGCTGAAAAAGACCCTCAATCAGTTGGCGTCTGGTGCACATCCCCTGCTAGACAGAATGAGATCCCTGAAACAAATGCATCTGTCCAGGAGTGTTCCATTAACACAGGTAGAAGAGTCACTCGGTAATATTATTCCCGAGAAATTCTTCCTGCTATGCTGACTTTTATTTAAGATTGGGTACAATAAATTCAGTTATCAACATAACACCTTTAAGACAGAAACTCACTGGAGGAAAAATCGCGCTTTGGTCATGTTTGGTGCGCAAGCCAGTGAGGCTTATCATTCTGTAGTTAGGTTTGCCATTCATGCTTAAAGAAACTATGGAAACTTATAGCCTTACCACCTTTTCTCTCTGTGTTGTCTTCCAGAGCACATGTGGCTCAGGTAACATTAATAACTCTTGGACATTGTCTTCCAGGCCATGGACAGAAGCACCCGGATGAACACGCCAGCAGGATCTTTCAGTACCATCTCCCAAGCGCTCTGTTCCCAAGGGATTACCACGGAGTATTTAACCTCCATGCTGCCTTCTTCCCAGAAGCCAAAAGGCAACCACACCAAAGATTTTCTAACTTATAAATTGACTAAAGAAGAGATTGCTGCAAAATAAGGAATTCCCTTAAATGCTAGTGAGTGTACCTTACAATAAGTATGATAATTATTTTTAATGACAAGAGCATTGCATGTTCTGTCACCACATCTGATGGTAAATGAAGTATTAATTTTATCTCAGAATAAAAATAGAAAACACTTATGCAGTTCTTGCTGCGTGTCCTGCCTTTTAACTCATGCCATCGCCACAGCCACCCCATGAGGTAATGTCTACACGGTTGCATCTTAATGATGGCAATAGGGGTGTAAAGATACTGAATAACCCGCCCAAGGTCACTGAACTTGGAGGTCTCAGAGCTGTCGGGCTCTCTACACGACAGAGTGTACAGTCATAGATCACTTTAACAATAGACATGTGCCCTGAGAAATGTGTCATTAGGTGGCTTGGTCATTGTGGGATCATAGACAAACAAGACAAGCCAGCCGGCACACCAGCAGGTGATGCTGCAGTGTAGGACACCGTCATCCATGCAGCCTGTCACTGATCACATTATTGTTAACCTACACTGCTCTGCGGTTAGCATCTGGGGGCCATAACTAGGAACTCTTGCCAGTAGAAAATGCAAAAGCTTGTTTTAAATATTCTCAGGTCAATATTTTCCCCAAACTTTCTAGCATTAGACGTTTAAATGGCATATGGTAGGCCTGCGTGTGTGCAGCCGAGCATAACTGTTTATCGCATATCAAAACCATTTACTTGATCTATAAACTTTGAGATACAAAATGTGATCTTAGGAGCTCTTCCAGGTTATATATGGATGTTTAGTATAGCAATTGGGTTGACTCATTCATTCATCTTTTTATTCATTCACCAAAAAGCTGTGAATGGCTCTCACGTATCTGGGACTGTCCCAGGAGTAGGGTTTTGTGTATTTTTGGAAAATTAAGTGCAGGCAAATGGATCTGTTAGAGGCAAGTCTGAAATATGATTTGAAATCTTTGTGTTTCTTCTTGGCAAAATGCCACCATTTATTCTGGGCTTGCTTATTAGCTTCTACTTTTCCCACCTAAAAAAACAATTGCTACTCTGCTTTCAACACCAGATGCCTCATATCGTTATCACTGTAGGAAGTTCGAAGACATAAATTTTAGGCAATATAAGTTGAACCAATTCTCTATAAATAAATAGATATGGAATGTACCTAGAAATGATTTTTTTGTTTTCTTCTAAATCATAATGATTGATGCATAACAATTGTGCCTAATACTTCGCTGATTTCATTTTGCTTTTAATTTCCAGCACCATTTTGCTTCTCCCTTTACAAAGACATCATCAACATGCCTGCTGGACCTGTAATTTGGGCATTCTTGAAACCAATGTTGTTGGGGAAGATTTTATATGCACCATATAACCCAGCTACAAAGGCCATTATGGAAAAGGTTTGGCTGTCAAACTCAATGTTTCTATGTGGTGTACTGTTTCTGTTCTAAAGTAGCCAACTTCTAAATTTATTTTAGGGGATTCTGACTTATGTCTTCTCTACCATCATCATTGCCCTTGGTGTTTGAAAACTTTGATAATTCTTTACTTTGGCCCTAGGTAGTTGTGAATGGGGTAGGGTATAAGTTATGCCAAGTGGGAGTTTCTGGTGAAATCAACCACCTTGACACTTGGGAATGAAATTAGGTACAGCTAGACCCCAGACTTTTTAGTGTATCTAAGAAAGCCAAAAAGTTTTCAATTAATGTCAAATGTTCAAAGTATATTTAAAAATCATATTAAGATATGTGATTGTTTAACTCATTCAAATAAAAATTAGTTCTTAAAGTATAGATTATTGACTTCATAATTGGTTGTACGATTTAATATTTTTAAATTATAACAAAGATACATGTTGAAATAAACAATATCATCAGGAACCATACTTAGCATATTACAGTAATTACTTCCCCTCACTTTTAAGTTGGCTTTAAGGGTGGACATGGTGTTCCATGGTAGAGTGCTTGGCTGAGATGCAAAGGGCCCTGGGCTCAGTGCACACCACTGAAAAGAAAAGAAAATACCTGTAAGCTTGGCTTGAAGACAGGCATGTAGAGCACGGCCGTAGTCTCAGTGTTTTAGAGGCAGAGACAGGAGGCTTTGGAGGTTGAGCCCCGCCCAGCCCCCCTGCTCTAAAAAAAATAGCTTCAAATATTTGAATTATACACCTATTCTTCTAAAAGCTAAAGAGTGAAAGTGAAAAGAAAATCTGCCTTCGTGTCGCCTGGTCATTAAATTATAGGTGATGGGAGTCTGACATTACGTTTGAGACTACAGAAAATGAACAGGAAATTACCACTGAGTGTTGTTGCTTTGAATGTTTGTGACTTAATACCTTACTCATCTTATGGGTGTATACACCCCAGATTTCATGTAAATGATGTCACTCTCACTGGTCAAGCATAGATTCCCCCTCACCCTTTTAATGTTTTTAAAACCCTAGTCTCCAATCTTTCATGTGGTAAGAAGTCCTTTAACTCAATAGAGCTAGCTAAATTCTTTCATTTTTACAGATGTTAAAGAGATTTTTAATGGCATGAAATGCATTTATTTTATTCTTATATTCTCATATCTCATAATCAAATGCTTATGAAAAGATTCATTTTATTTCTGGCATATGGTTTTGGGTCTGTGCTAATATAAACACTGTGGCCAACAAAACACATGCGCATGCATTTTGTGAAATTGGTATTTTATTTCAGTAAGGCTAATGTCTAGAATTGAAGGGTTTTAGGACATTTTGTTGCTGTTTTAATTTGTCTTATTGAAATAGGGTCTTGCTATGCAGCTCATGCTATCCTTGAGAGTTCAGGATCCTCCTGCCTCCTCCTCCCACGTGCTAGCGTTGTAGGCATGCACCACCACGCTTGGCTGTGCTTCATTTGGATAGTTCTTTCCAGATTGGCCTCCTAAAAGGCTGTGATGTACCTGTTCCCAGGAACAAGAAACAAGAGCATCTTTACTTTGCCTTCTAACTTAGAAAATTTAATTGAATAAGAAACTCCTTCCTATGTCTGTGAACTCACTTTAGTAGTGATTTGAAGTTTAACATTGGTAGAAAGGAAAATTTGTAAGGACTCTGGGGAGGGTTCCATTTTTATTATAAATTCATGTTGGACATCAAGCAAGCCCTAAAATTTCCAGAATTTTTATAAATGATCTTGATCTTTGTAAGCTTTATCACTTGAAACTTTTGAACACATAGAAAAGGTCTGACAATGATTTTCTTTTTCTTTTTTTTTTTTAACAATCTTTACCTTTTAATGCTATTTTTATATACCAAAAGTTGTATATTGTATTGAAATACATGAAAGATACTAATTGACCAGATCTCTCTTGTTTCTTTGTTTTTAAGTCCAATGTAACTCTGAAGCAGTTGGCAGAATTAAGAGAAAAATCTCAGGAGTGGATGGATAAGTCACCAATCTTCATGAATTCCTTCCACCTGCTAAACCAGACAATTCCAATGCTCCAGGTACTAGATCTCTGTGCCGTACACCTCCCTGGGAAATACAGCTCTTTGATATTTTAATCACCTTTATTATGTGAAGATTGTAACTTAGCATCCATTTTCAAATGATTAGGATAGCCTTCCTCAAGAGATGGCGTCAGAAACAGAATAGCAGATTTCTCATTCACGTTTGTAGCTCCTCCCTTCCTTCTAGACCTTCGTGTCTCTCTACCACCTTAGAGGTGAGAATTTTTACACACCGATGTGACTAGAACTAGTGCTATAATCACTCACTTAATGACTTTAATTAGTGTGGCATGAATGTGCTCAAGCTATCTCTCTTTTAAGTTATTCTGTGGTACTAATTGGTTTTAGAATTTCTGGAGTCTTAATGTTCTAGAAGGCATCTAACGTCAGGGGTTCTTTAGTTGAAGCATGTGGCATAAATTGCACACAGGTGCTGTCATAATGAATAAAAAAACACACCTAGAAAAATGTTCTAATAAATCGGCCCCTTCTAAATTTAGTCCTCACTCAGCCACTCGTGATGATCATGCCGGTGTAGTTACAGGTTTGACGGCGCAACTATGCGCACATCAGTTTGAAAAGTATGATTTGTGATTCCTGTAAAAAAAGATGCAGGCTTTTCTGAAAATACTTATAACAGTTTAGGGAAGTGGTCCAATCACAAACAGAACTTTTGACAACTAAAGAGCAAGCAGCAGAGCTAACCTGTTATCAGCTGAAGAAAAGTATGTCAGTAATGATAGTAATGGCTGTACTCAGGAGAAAGTGGTTTACATTGAAAAGAGATGACCCCCATAAAACCGACGGAGCCCAAGAATATTTTGGATATATATATATATCCAAATATTCTGTCCAAGACACTGTCACACTGTCTCTGGAGGGAAGGTATATATCTAAAATATTCTTGGTTTGCAATATATATAACACTCAAATATAATATGCATTATATATATGTTATACATATTATATATAATGTATTGTATATGTTTATTATATATCATATGTGGTGTATACAATGCGTGTGTTATATGTACATACATACATATAGATATACATATACATATTGCCTGTTTTTATCACCATGCAAATAAATTAAAGCCAGGATGACTCATTTGTTTCATTTAAGTTTTCAGGAAAATTGTACCTAGAAGCTGCTTTCTTCAGTTTGTTTTGACTAACAGTGAGTGCATAGGTAGTTACATTTCTAGTATGAATTAGAAAATAAATATAAACCATCAATATATTTAATAAGTATAAAATGAAGGGTATTTTCCATGAAACATGTCCCCCACAATATGCTGTCCAATTTAACTATCCTAAGCTAAAGAATACTCATTTGTAGTGGATCTTTTCTAGTGAGTCTCATATAACAAAGTTTCTTGAATAGAATGTTTTTGCCCTATGTATTCTCCTAAATAGAAGACTGCTCTTTTCTCCTAAAAATTTGTTATCTATGGAGAGGGAAAAAAGTAGTCCACACACATTATTTTATTAGGGAAATTTTTTATGTTGGCTAAAGTGCTGAATTACCAAAGAACATATGTTGTACATAATAGTTCCAAAGTGCTGAATTTGTTAGAACCTCCGAGCCATCTTCACAGTGAAACTATCAGATAACTGAAGCATCTCTACTCCAGAAAAGGATAAATTTCTACTCTCAGTTCTTGAGGAAAAACTCAGCTTTGTAAATTCACAGGGAGTTCGACATTTGAAGCATTATCAGATGACCTCGCATTGTGGTATAGTGCTTGCTCCACAGTGCTCAGGCTCTGGGCTCTGGGTTCAATCACTGGGGTGCACACACACACACACACACACACACACACACACACACACACACACATCCAAAAGATACAGGGAAAACGGTAAGAATGGTATTCTCTTTGAGGTGTGTTAAAGATCTGCATAGTAGTGCCTAGCTCACTGTGAAAGAGTTAGTGATGGTTTCAGGGTAGAAGCTATGTCTCTTAGATTGGAAAATAACAATAGAAGCTTTAATATTTTAAATAAATTATTACTTTAAACTATCAGTGTTTCAGCGGAGTGGAGGCTGGTTTTACTGATCTTTTCCCATGACTATATAGTTGTTGTTCAATACAGGTACTATAACAGTCTATTGACACTGACTTCTCTGATGAGTCGTTTGTCCTCCACTTTAGAAAGACAACCCGGAGCCAGGAAGGAGGCTCCTCACAGCTGGGGAGGAGTAGCTAGAATACCAAGCAGTTATGAGTTCAAATGTCATGCAGACTTTGCAAATGTCAGCTGTTGCTTTTATTCATCTCAGGAGAACGAAATATACCCCGAACCACATTATTTATAGCATATCTTTAAAAGGAAGTAATTTATTAGCGCTGAGAAAAATTCTGTTACATTGAGTATAATTCTTTGATGTTAAAAATAATTTTGGTTCCCTCTGGACACTTTTATAAACCTGAGCAATTTGTGTGAAAAACAGACGCTCATTCTTTCAAATCTTTGTGTATGAGCCCACAAGCAGGTGCCTTAACAACGCCTGGTGGTGGCTGCTTTACTGTTCCAAGGTCGTTCGTAGAGTGGCAATGATTAAACATTTTTCTTCTCATATTAAAACTGGCTCTTATTATTAATTTTAGAATACTCTAAGAAACCCCTTTGTGCAAGTTTTTGTAAAGTTCTCCGTGGGACTCGATGCTGTTGAACTCCTGAAGCAGATTGATGACCTTGGTGAGTCCCGTCACACAGTAGAACTTCATTCACTGCACATCAGAATGGGGGAAGAGACCTAGTGCCCTGTACCTGTGAGAGAACTTCCCTTTTCTTCTGCCTTTAGTTTTTTATTGGCTCCTGGAAGAAACATGGGACCCTAGACATGGCTACAATGTTTCCCGTTAATTAGGAGTAGTGATATTGGAAACACTTCTTGTCATCATTCATTTCAGTGATTCTGCAGCAAGACATTGTGTAAACCCAACTTTTACCTTCATCATGGGAAGGCAGAAGTAAGGTAGCACATTTGACTTTTTTCCCTTCCTTGATAACTCAATAAAAAGTCAGTCCTCACAAGTGTGGGAAGGAGAGACGGTTTCTGGCAGCATTTAACATTTGATCTCCGCTGGCCTTGGCATCACCAGGATGTAACTGGAAAAGGCTATAGAGTTAACAAAGGCAAATGGGGAGACTCAAAAGAAAATAAGCCTAAATAAGTATTCAAGGTTGGATCTTCCTCTCAAGGTCATTTAAAAGGAAGAAGCTGCAGAGAATCAAAGGCAGCTGTCTGAACTTACATATTCCCTCTGCCAAGTCCCCACCTTCAACCTAAAGATGCAAGACATCTAATTCAGGCTGTGTCTGATTCACTGTTGCTATGCAACCACAAGGATGAAGAAGGGATTGAGAGCATCAGAAACTGGCAGCAGCAGAGCAAATACCCTCTTCCTCCCCAGCACCTCTGGGACACATATGACTTAGGTAGCAAGCCGGTAGGGAAGAATTATGTCTATATTAGCAGGTAGCCATATGATGTATAATTGCATGCATTTGATGATAGCCAAGCTAATTTGGTTAAAGAGAGGTATTAGGGGATTTGTTTTCCAAAAGTAAACTGTAAGTCACCATTTGATAAAAAAAAAATCAGGGATAAACTATAAAGTTCTTAAATAAATTTTATCATCCCTAACTTTTAAAATAAAAGATGAGGCTTGGAATTTAAAATCAGATTAAAATAAGTACAGCAGCAAGCATGATACATTTGAAGGCCTGAGTTTGATGCTCAAAACTGATTGCAAATATGCAAACACATGTGCATACATACATGCATACACACAGACACATATATGTTTGTCAATGAGACTTGTAATATAATTACATAGATAAGAGATTATACAGTTAGACCTGGGAGCTGTTACTGCCTCTCCAAAGCTTTTCCTTGAGTTCACCTACCAACAGGTCTAGAGACTCCTTTTTTGTTATGTTGACTCCCAGTATCCGCTGGAGGCTACAGTGTTCAACAGCAGTATAGCTCTCCCTTTCAGCATCTCCATCAAGTAAAGGCTTTTACTTCTAAATGTATTGAGAAAGGTATTTAGGAAGCTGCCCTCTGTGAGGAACAAGGACTGATTTTGGATAAGGTAAGGAAGCTGTTTAGAAAGGATTTATGACAGTTGCCGCTCAGACTTCATGATGAGCAAATTAATAAAAACTTAATTGGTCAAATGATTTGTTAACTCGTGATTTCATATCTACCCTTGGTCCCTACTGCTTTCCTCACAAGGAATCCTCCAATTGCAGAATAATTAAACCCTCTTTCTTCTGGAGTAATTACTTAATATTAAATCTTGATCTTTTTGTCTGGGTTAATTTAGACACGAATAGAGATGAGTCAGATAAGACTTTATTGTTTATTTACCGTGGGGGTAGCAGGAATCAAATCCCAGCATAGAATTCTAAATATTTTCAAAGGAAATTCTACAGTGCTACCTGATTGTTACAATTTAGGTTAATGGGTACCATTTGCAACAAATAAATAAATAAATGCCCTCAATATTTTGTTACTACTTCTGGAATAAAGATAATAATCTCTCTCTCTCTTTGCTTCTTTAGATGTTCTCAGGCTGAAACTCGAGAACAACATTGACATCATTGACCAGCTTAACACGCTGTCTTCCTTGACAGTGAACATTTCCTCCTGTGTGCTGTATGACCGCATTCAGGCAGCAGACACTGTGGAGGAAATGGAGACGGTGGCTGAAAAGCTCTACAAAAGCAATGAACTTTTCGGAAGTAAGTGTTGTCCCGCTGGATTAGAGAGTCTCTCTGTACTATAACGGGCAACATTCTTTTCTAACCTCTTTCATCCAGAACTCAAAAGAGCGTAGCCTGAGGATTGGTGCCCTTTCTGATGTCAGTATCAATGAGAACCCTTCATTTAGTCAATCCGCTACACTGGCAAAGTACAAGAAACCTTCAACAAATATCTCACTGCAGAAAAATTAAGAATAGAAAGCATTGCACTTAAGGGTGAAGTTTAGCCTAGCCTCATTGCCAGTCAAGGTTGCCTATCTAAGAGGATTTTTTTGTCATTTAAGTAACTGGTTTACAGTGATCTATTTAATCTGTCACTTCCTTTGTGACGATATTCCTAACTCCAGCTTTGAACCCCTGAGGCTGACACCTCTTAGGAACCATCCTACTAAACCGAGAGCCTGAGTTCACCATCTTGTTACTAACTCAGTAGTCTGGCTGCTCCCTCGTGTGCCCTCTGACCAGCGAGTGACGCTGCCCATGGAGTAACTCTTGTGCTGTTGTTGCTGGTTTATTTCTAGGTGTCATTTTTAAGCTTCCGTCTAACAGAAGCTCATATAGAGGCTACGACTCTGAAAATGTATCTCTTCCTCCTATCGTAAAATACACCATCCGCATGAGTCTGAAGACTGCACAGACCACGAGGAGCATCAGAACCAAGATTTGGGCCCCAGGGCCACACAATTCTCCATCGCACAACCAGATCTATGGCCGGGCTTTCATTTATTTGCAGGATAGTATTGAAAGGGCCATCATTGAATTGCAAACAGGAAGGAACTCCCAGGAAGTTGCCGTGCAGGTTCAAGCGGTTCCCTATCCCTGCTTCATGAAAGATAAGTAAGTGAGCAGACCTGCATGCCTTGCTAGAGGTCAAACCCACTTCGAGGACTACTCCCTTATGCCTTGAAATATCAAACAGAGGGAGGACATTTACTGAGCCTTTGCCATATGTTTAGAACCTAAAACAGAGCATCCCTGGATGTTTCTTTAAGGAATGCTTTTTGCATCCTGTGGGAAAATAAGATCAAAATGCCTTGTATATAAATCTAAATTCTTTCCCATATGTTATTTCATTTGTTCCTCCTTTATCCCTATTCAGTTAAATGGAAGCAGTCTCATTGCCCACAGATTTCAGATAAAAATGATACGCGAGAGCCTGAGTCAGTTGACTAAGACCTATGGCTGATCCGGCCCTGGGCCATCTGATGACGGTACCCACATTTTCTCAGTACTCGACCAGACCTAAAAACACATTTGGAAGAAACATTACAAGAGCACTGTTACTAACAAATAGGAGCCCTTACCTAATTCTACAGCCAGAAACTAACAGGAATGGACCTGGTCCAAGATAAAACTCATTTAACAAATGTTCTGTTATAAACATCTGCTCGAGGAAACAAATTATATATATCCGTTCCCCCTGAAGAGCATACTTCTCAGTAGCAATGCATTTCTGCACACTAAAGTGATAGAAAGTGCTAGTGACCTCATGGTCCATTAATAATTTGCATTTTTCATGAGTGTCTAAGAATAGTCTTGCGACCTTCCTCTAAAGAAAGACTTTGGCCAGCCCAAGATGCAAAGCAGATTAATGCGGAAGCTCACTGTGAAGGGCTGCCTTTGCCTCTCCCATTGGAAGGCTGTGATTGTCAGAACCATGGTCTCCTGGGTACCACCACCATCAGCATCTGGGAAGCTGTTCACAGGCACATTCCTGGTCTTTCCATTAAAATAAATGAATAGGTTTCAGGTTGGGACCATGACTCTGTTTTATAAGGTTGAAGGGTATTTCTGCTATGTGGCCAACATGAGGCCACACCAAATAAGATCTTTTAGGCATTATAACTGGCAACTCAGAGATACATGTAAGGCTGGTGGGCTTTCAAGGTCCCTCAACTTCAATTAGTTGCCAAAAAAGGCATTTCTATACCATCTATGAAACATCTTTGAAAAATCCAAATTCTTTGTACTTTAAGTTAAATTTTCTAGATTTTGTGTTATTTTAATTTGGGAAATTTAGTTTAACAATATTTATGAACTTCCTTAAAAGTTAATATTCCCCAGCCCATAATTAGCAGAGCCATGTTAATATTTATTCTGAGCTCCCTAATGCAAGTGTACTCTCCACATGTGAAGGTGTGAGCTTCTTGCACCTTGCAGCCTGCAGGCCAGCATTTATTTTGATGCCTGGATCCTCTGTTTTGCTCCACAGCTTCCTCACCAGTGTCTCCTAATCCCTTCCGATCGTGCTCATGGTCGCCTGGGTTGTGTTTATAGCTGCCTTTGTTAAAAAGCTTGTTTATGAAAAGGACCTTCGGCTCCATGAGGTATGTTGAGAATCTTCTCTTGTTGTGAATAGGTCCTAGTCATAGAACAGCTAATTACTGTGACTTTCATGACTATTCAGACTCGGTCAGCATAGCCCACACCTTGCAAATTAAAGAGAAAGACAAACATTTTACAAATCACAAAGGTAGTCATTAGTTTGTTTTCACAAAAAGTGACAAAAAGGACATTTGATGGGTATTTCTGAGAAGACAAAATCAGAATAATATTGAATAAAATATGAATATAATTATGATTCTCACAGTAATATTTTTCAGAGTAATTACCTATAGGCTGTAGATTCTGACAAGGATTATCAATTTAGATACTGACACTATCAAGGCAGAAAGATTCTGACATGATAACCAAGCAAGCTCTTCTTAGGTACAGATACAGACGTGGATACTGGCATGAAGTTTATTTTGCTTTTCTAAAACAAATTCCCTTTCCAGTATACTTTGTCTCTTGCAATTATCTTTCAGTTGCAATTTGCTACATGTTTCATGAACTGATTTAAGCCTGACTGTCTTCCAGACTATATGTCATGGTTTCCAAATAACAGTCTGAAAGTTTGAATTCACACTTCAAACCTTAATTGGGCTGCTTGGTCCTTTCTACCTTGCATGTCTCTGGTTTCCAATTCTCAAAAGTAGGTCTTTAAAGATTAAAGGATGACTTTGAAGTAGAAAGCTGTAGTAGACACTGAGCTATTTTCTACTTTAAAACAGATACCTGCCTTAAATATGTTACTCGTGATAAAAAACAACAAGCACAATTGTACAAGTTTGTCTCTCTCTCTCTCTCTCTCTCTCTCTCTCTCTCTATATATATATATATATATATATATATATATATATATGTGTGTGTGTGTGTGTGTGTGTGTGTGTGTGTGTGTGTGTGGGTTTATGTGCACACATATGTAGTATATTTCACACTCATCACTTTGTTTTGTGTTAGAACATGATACTGTTTGAATGCAGCTGTGTATGTCACCCCAAAAAAGCACAATTCGTTCCTTTTTTAGTAGAAGAGATGAAAGACATATTTTTAACAGTGAGCCATTTCTGTGTGCTAGCTCAATGTCTTCACTTCCAGCTTCAAAGTTTAACCACACATCCATAGGGTCAGAGTTACATAGTGAAAAAATATACTGAACTTGGAATCAGAGCTTGAGGCTTTGAGTCATGTTTGCTTGAGCTTAGTCCCTAAACTCAGTATCTCTTTTTTTCTAGTCTTCACTGAGCACAATATTATAGGATGAAGATGGCTCATAACAGAGAAGGTGTTTGATTACCTGCATTATCTTTATCGAAGATATCAGTTCTTTTTTTTAAAGCCTCTGAAATTAGAATGCACTTGACACAGTGGCATGAGTTATTCAGCAGTAATTTTTCTTTTTTGTTGGCATGCAAATAATGTCCCATCTTAAAAACAATGAGCTCCTAAACTCAAAGGAACAGAGTAGAGCTGTGGAGTGAGTTTGCAGGAGGTGTGGCATGAGTGGCAGGTCCCCAAGGATGCCTGCTTGGCCTCTCCACTGCCCTTAGTTCACAGCTATATCCTTTTCAGAGAGGAGAAGGCTATGTGTGCTCAGGAAGAGAGAGGGACCTGGGGAAGGCTAGGAACCTAGTTAATCACTATCATGAGTGTCTTGACCTCCATCCAACCCTTTGCTAAATCATAGCTGCTTTCCTTCAGTGATGCAGACTTTTAGGACGTTTCCAGAATGATGATGGTCAATCTCTTTGGTTACCAGAAACTTGAAATTGCTTTTTGATGCCATAATTTTATACTCAGTTAAAGCATAAAAGTGCCCATATCCTACTTCTTTTTCATTCAGATTAAAACACAAAGGTTAAAAAAATTTACTTCTTTCTTTTTATAACTAGTTTTAATTTGGGGCAAGAAAACCTATTTGACTGTATCTCAATGAAGTCATTAATATTTGACCCTGTTGTAATATACTACTAAGAAGTCTCTTTACCTTTGGAAGCATACAAATATTAATAACCAATAAGCCTATTTTTGAAATTAAGCCTTAAAACACTTTTTTAAATGGCCTTTATGAGTTTTGTTCTATATTCTGTTCTTTTAACAATTAAAATATTACAGCTCTAAAATGTTGATTTTTTTATAACAGAAAAAATCTTATTTTTAAATGCTTTATGAGGTAGTTGCAACTAGTTGATCTAAGACTCTATGTGCTTTCATAGCACACATAATTCCTTGCTAACAGGAGTTGGAGGCATACCTTATCATAACCACACCATCATTTTCAATCTCACAAAACTTTTTAAAAATTAATATAATTTTCGTTGAGAAAATTAATTTTAAAAATTGAAATAAAAGATGTCATTATTCCTAATGACTTAGTGTTTGGCCTACTGTTGAACTGGATAACGCTGCTGTCAAGCAACTATATGAATATTTGTGGCTTCTCTTCCTATATCAGTGTTTGCCTCTGAACAGAAGCCTCTTAGGAATGTGGCAACATGTCCCTGCAAATTCTTCTGGAACCTCTTTTTTAGCGACGGCTGTAAACTAGGCCAGCTTGGACCACTGTGTACCAAGGCTTTTCCGGTTATCAGATATTGACGAATTGCTCTGGCAGGTTAGGGAGGCTTGGGACAAGTGACTCTTTGATTACAAAGCAGGCACCTGACATCTGCCACTTTGAGGAGGAACCAATAGCATCAAGAAAGCGCAGCCAGTCATTCTCTGTGGGCCATCTTCCTCACACAACTTCAGTGTTCTTTGTCACCACAGAGTCGGCACAACTCAAAATGATTTATAGATGACCTGTCTCTCAGAGCTCTTCCTCGTTAGGAGTACAGCTGTCCTCATGGCGTAAAAGCCTGGACTTCTGCACTGAACTTTCATGTTCGATTGTGAATTCTTCAGGGAGAACCCAGCTCAGCCTGTTCCAGTGAAAACTGAAATAACCAAACTCAAAGTTTTACCAGCTCTTGGCAATAAAAATTACGACTCGAGTTTAAAAGTCTCCTACTTCCTGTGATAAGCACCTTCACTGTTAGTTGTGAGGCCTGCCAAATTGACATTTAATAAATCTAGCGATGGAGAGGGTTCTAGATGCACGAAGACTTTAAACTGGAGTTACTAGTCACCAGGGGAGAAAAGTATGTTTAAACACATAATGTACACTTTATTTTGTGGTCTTGATGTAGCCTAGATGTGTGATAGTCACCTTAAATAATATATCGGCATTGTTTATTTCTCATGTGCATTGCAGTTGGAGAGAACTTGTGGCTTTTTTTATAGGCCACATAAGATTAAATAGTTTAGTGATATATGTGTGCCAATTGCTTATGCTCAAGCATCCATAAGCAATTAAATCTTAAATGCAAATAATACCCGGGGATGGATAAAAGAGTTTGCAAGTCAGAATCACATGGGGATTGATGAGTATTTCTGAGGTGTAGTCGTCAAAAATGACACAATAATTTTCTTCAACTGAATGAGGAATATGGAAAGAATTTTCAGAGGAAAATCGTTGAGTTTTGCTTATTAAAACAAATAATGATGTAATTTTATTTTCAATAAAGAAAAGACTTGCAACTATGGGAAACTTTCCATGGTGAATCTCTGCTCAATGCAGTTGCTTCACTTTGACCCCTCCTCCTATTCCCATGGAAACATAGACAGAGTCTTCATTGTAGGAGGCTGGGGCCAAGCAGGAGCACTAGAAGAAGGTGCAGGGGAGGACAAAGTTAAGAGGAGAAGTCACCGACGTTTTCTCAGTGGTGATTAGCTTAAGGCCCACTGCTTAGACTGTTGGCAGGCAGGTAGCTGTCTCCATGGTAACAAGAACAAGCAGAGTTATCAAATGTGATAAGCTGGAAAAAAAACAGTAAGCAAAATGTGCTACATTTGACTTGTAGAATAAAATACTCAGTATAATATTATTACTGTTGCTGTTGTTTTTCTAGACAGGATAAGGAGAGAGACATTAAAAATTATTTATCCTATAGAATACTGAACTATATAGCTGTTAGTGAAACATTTCTTTTATTATTAACTTTATAAGCCTAATCTTAATCATAAATTGTCAAAGATGGAAATTGGAATATCTAGGTTCCCTAAGTGTCCCACTTGTAGCAACATTAAGACAACTGGAGTTGAAGGGGGTGTGGTCATCAGACTCTTTTGCATTTTTCCACGAACAGCCATGATACTGTTTCGGCCCTGGGGATATCACTGAGTCAGAAAAGAGTATTAGCTGAGAAACTGACCTATAGTATCTCAGATCCCTGAGTCCATTGCGGGTGTATGAATACCTTTTTGTAAAATAAGAGGCCAAGACTGGCACAGACTAGCCATTGATGTTAGTGATGATGAGGCTATCACAAAAGGCAGAAGGTCATGCTCCTAACTGCCATATTTTGAATAATAATCCACATCTATTCCATTTCACTCATGAAACATGAGCAATAGTTGTAGTGTTCATTAAGGCTTATTAAGAATATATGGACTTTTATTATTTCAGTTGGGACTGAAGTTAAACTGTGGTGTTTTTTTTTCCTAGACTGAAATATTTATACCTAAGCAAATGTCAAGTTCATGCTGTAAAAATCATAAGGGAGATACTAGAAATATGGTGTCCTATTCTAGATCTCTCTAATGTAGAGAAGTTAGCTAGATAGTTTCAAAGCTAGATGTGCATTCAGGTAGGTGTCTGTGTGTGTGTGTGTGTGTGTGTGTGTGTGTGTGTTGCTAGGGATTGAACTCAGGACCTCTACAGCTAAGCAGGAGTTCTATACTCAATTATTTATCTATCTTCTGAATGAGAGAGAAAAAAACTGGACAGAGATAAAGGCAGAGACAGAAAGACAAAGCCAACATGTGTGTACCATTGTATGTGTATTTGAAATTAGAAGACAACTTTCAGGAGTCTGTGTTTTTTGTCTTCATCTAAGATCTGGTATTGAATCCAGGTCATCAAGACTGCAATGAAGAGCCTCTATCCCGTGTTATCACACTGGTCATAGAAATGTATGTTTTTATTCACAAGAAAAGTCTTCTCCAACAGAAGCATTATCTCTATTGGGGTGTCACACTGAGAACTTAAAATCCAAGAGGATCTGGTACAAAGTCTTAGCAATCAGAAAGAATTCATATACATTGTTCAAATGTTTATTTTTACATATGAGGAGACTCTTGAACATTTGTCGCCATACAGAAGTAATTGCCACTTAGTAATTCATCAGCCAAAGAAGCACCTAACTCTCCTTTCTTCTTCTTCTTCTAGTACATGAAGATGATGGGTGTGAACTCCTGCAGCCATTTCTTTGCCTGGCTTATAGAAAGTGTTGGATTTTTACTGGTTACTATTGTGATCCTCATCGTTATACTCAAGTTTGGCAATATACTTCCCAAAACAAATGGCTTCATTTTGTTCCTGTACTTTTCGGACTACAGCTTCTCAGTGATTGCCATGAGCTATCTCATCAGTGTTTTCTTCAATAATACCAACATTGCAGCTCTCATTGGAAGCCTCATCTACGTCATTGCCTTTTTCCCATTTATTGTTCTGGTTACAGTTGAGGATGAGTTGAGCTATGTCATAAAAGTATTCATGGTAAGTTAACTGTTGAAATGTGCCCTTGCGTGATATACATGCCTCCCTCCCTTAGTTCATGAAAAAAATTCCAAATCAAAATTCACTTACATAATTAAAAATTAAGTGATAGAAAAATTAACTCTTCTAAAGATAGAGCTTTCTAATTGCTGTCTGCTCTGAAAGGAAACATTTCCTCCCACAGACTCTAAACTACTAGTGATGCTGATAAGCTATAGTTCTTGATCAGTTAGAGTGTTACCTGCCATGTTTTAGAGATCACAAGAATTCTGTCTTCTCTGGTTCGGATCCTTAAACATATCAGTTTGTCTCATGCTAGAACCATTCTCATGTATGAAAAATACTTCTGGTTTTCATGAGTAACACCTAACCTAAAGGAATAGCGATGGATAAATGTACTCAAGTTTGAATCTTTTCTTCTGCTTTTCCTGATTCAGAAACACTATATTGAAGAATAATATAACTGAATTTAAAATCCAGAAAGCAAGGGCACTTCCCCTCATATTAAGGCTTTACTGTTCATAGACATCGATTTAATGAATAACTTTAATTCAACATTGACTGCTCTAAATCTTAAATTTATAATTTGTAGTGATTATCAATATCCAACCAATAAATATTTTAATGTAGTCTCATTCATAATTCTATCACCTGAAATAAGTTTAGAAGCATTTTTCTAGCCCCGATGTCAGTTAATTTGAATCTTCACACTCTATTACTCTGTCATTTTCTACCTTACAAATTTCTGAGCAATATTTGATAAGCTTCAATACATGTTTTAGAACCTTAAAAAAAGCATTCTTTAAGTTCATTGCCTCTCTCATTTTCTTTCTGTCTCTCTGCTCTCTCTAGTCTTTCATATGTCTCTCACGCTCTCCCATTGCAGTATTTTTGGTAAGAGATTTTAGTATTTTAAAACAGACTTAGAGAATGAGCTTCAAGCTTTTTCTATCTATCTAACAGTTTAAGCACTTGGAGACCCTGTAGGTGAAATCTGCTGGCACTGTCACCACTGTTCATTTTCTTCCCAGAGCCTGCTGTCCCCAACAGCGTTCAGCTATGCAAGTCAATACATCGCACGCTATGAAGAACAAGGCGTGGGTAGGTTCAATTTCTTTTAACAGGATTTTATCTCTGTGATATGTGTCAAAGAGGATTAAATAGCTGTGTTAAATTTCTAGGTCTTCAGTGGGAAAATATGTACAAGTCCCCTGTGCAGGACGATACCACCTCATTTGGTTGGCTGTGCTGTCTAATTCTAGCCGACTCTTTCATTTATTTCTTTATTGCCTGGTACGTCAGGAATGTCTTCCCAGGTAGGAACCTGCGTTCCCTAGATGCATCCTTCTTCTGGCTTTCACTGTAAGTCAGCTAACACATATGCACCAACAGTTGGCTTCTCAAATACAGTCTTCAAAGCAGTATACTAAAACCTTAAAACTGTCCTGAGACAAAAAGCTTATCCGTGCTTCTCTGGCACTTGGAATAGGACTGTGGAGCATACAAAGGGACCCCGTGAGAACTCTGTGGAGTTGCAGAATGAGTTTAAACACTGGACTGTGGTGATGCTTGAATTAGTACGTGAGCAAAAACTATCCACTGCACACTTAAAATGAGTAAATCTATAATATATTTGTACTTCACTGACATGGGTTTTAAAAAGAGATGATCTTTTTGGCCTTGTTTTGTAAGCTGAACTCACTCTTTTAGTTGGTATAGTCTTCTACAATGAAGCAATTTCCTAAACCACTCATAGTGTTCCATCTCATTTCCTTCTTCCTCATGCATTCTCATTACAGGGACATATGGCATGGCAGCTCCATGGTATTTCCCCATCCTTCCTTCTTATTGGAAAGAGCGATTTGGATGCGCAGAGGTGAAGCATGAGAAAAGCAACGGCCTTATGTTTACCAACATCATGATGCAGAACACCAACCCTTCCGCCAATAAGACCAGTAAGTCAATCGTATGCATCATTATAAGAGAATCTGCACCAAAAGCTGCATGTCTGGTGCTTTTAATTATATTTTTCTAAATGATAAAATTATCATCCCTTTAGTCATGCATGAGTATGTCTACGCATATGTGTTTACGCTCTTACAGGCATTGAATTGTGCCTTCTCCTGGGCTCATTAGCTCAGTTGGTTAGCATATGCTGCTAATTAAGTCAAGAACTGGATATCCCTTTGTGGTCGAGTTAGACTCACACAGAGAAATATTTTGTTCCTTGCCCATAGCCTGCATCCCTTACTCTAGCCATCTGCTACCATTCATAGGAGTAACCAAGAAACAAAAATGGGTAATGTAGCATAACCTTCAGCTGATGCTGAGAAAAACAGAACAAAGCTCATGCCTCTTGGCATGGGGAGAGTGTTACTGTCTATCTGAGAAGATGCCCTCTGTGAGGGGTGCGGTAGCGATGCCTGAAGAAGGTATAGATAGGAAAATTGGCTGGATTCTATCAGCCACAGATCCGAGGAAACGCTGTTACTGTAAAACTACATCTTGCAAACATTTATTTCATATAATGATCTCATCCTTCCCAATCAGAGAGCAAACCTTCTGGGTTGTCTTTTGAATATTTAAGATCCTTTTTTTAAAAAAAAAGAAACTGTAAAATTATAATACTGTATTCAGGAACTGCTTTTTCCAACAGAGAAGGCTAATATACTAAACCCTAGAGAACATGGTTTCGTACTCTTGCTCATTCTCTAAGCAGGTCAGAAGGAAGCTAGAGAATATAATAAATCAGTTGCTTCTGGCCTTTTTAAATTTAAAGATTATATTTACATAATCTCCTATTTTTAAAGGAAAGTCTAACCCAGCTCCATTACTTACTGATGAGCTTCCAACTCTCCTTTTGGTTTCCCTCCAGGTCCTGACTGTGCATTTCCCTCCAACATTGAACCTGAACCTAAAGATCTCCAAGTTGGAGTTGCCCTTCATGGGGTCACAAAGATGTACGGCTCAAAGACGGCTGTTCAAAACCTCAATCTGAACTTTTACGAAGGGCACATTACATCATTGCTGGGGCCAAATGGAGCTGGAAAAACCACAACCATGTACGTTATTTTTCAACTAAATGTCAAAGAAGGATATTATTAATGATAGTTTTTTATAAACTGAGATCCTGAACTAAGAAGAAAGTAGAGCTATTCTGTCTTCCAGATGGATCAACTTTTCCTTGGTAGAATGCAATGTAAACCAGAGGCTCCGAACTGTGAGCTCTAAGGCCATCTTAGGCCACTAAGACAAGCTTATTTGTGTGACTTAGTGCTGTCCCATCCCGTGTGCCTTAAAATTTTTAATTCAGTGAAAATTCCAAATAACAGTCAGTTTTCTTGCTATGTCTTAGATCAGTGGTTCTCAGCCTTCTTGAGGTTGCAACCCTTTAATACAGTTACTCATGTTGTGGGGACCCAACCCTAAGATTGTTTCCTTGTTACTTTAGAACTATAATTTTGTTGCTCTTAAGAATCATGGCGCAAATATCTGGAATTTAGAATATCTGATATGTGACCCCCCCCCAAAGAGGGTCAAGACCTCCAGGCAGAGAAGCACTGTCGTAGGGTTCTAAGTGTGTGCATATTGAGACAGGGGCTGTAGGTGAAGCTTCACTAGTGTTGTTCTGTTTAACACGCATGTGTTCTCAGGTTGATCCCTTGTCTCAGATCCATACCACTATATCTGTCAGTCTGTCCCTTTTATTTGTATTTCTCTCCAGGCCAGGTTTAAGTCTGAGCTTGCACATCCTAGTGTGGATACACCATCTCATCTTCTCTATCACAGGAAGCGTTTGCCTTAATTTATAAAGAAACTTAAACCAACATCTCACACAGGTCAAGGTCAGGAACAGCATATGGACTGTTCTTTCTGTCTACTGACCATTCTGTGTCAAGCTAGAGGGAGGATTGGGATCCCAAGATTCCTAGGTTATTTTCATTGCTTGCCTGTTTGCCTCCAGGGCTCCACCTTCATATACTCACAGTCAGTGCTAAGCTCTCACTGGATTTTAGCCCTTAAGGAAATGCCTCACTTTCCCAAGGAAAGCTCTGCATTCTATTTTTAATCACCTTGAGCCAGTCCAGCAACGTCTCAAATGCTGGCATCAATGTTTCTTTCTAAATAACTGGAGACAAGTGAAGGTTTGGATAAGAGTAAACATGCAGCCTCTTATTAGTATGCCCTGTTAAAAGCCAAGGTTGGTTTTCTGGAACACAACACTTAGAACGAATACTTCTAAAGCATAGTTTCCCAATGGGAAATAAGAGGCAGGGGAGAAAAGAGATAGCAAAGGTGTTTGAAGAGACTAATTTTGGCTGAGAATGCCCTATTTTATTGATCTAGATATAAACTATATATATATCGTGTTATCTGTGTTTCAGTGGATGTTATGAGGAATTGCTATTATCCTGATTCATTATTTAGTACTATGAGAGACAGGAGAGAACTTCTCTAGAGCTCCTGGAGATTTTGTTACAGTGAAGAGAGGAGATGATTACTAAGTAACTGCTCAACTGACTCAGCACTTGAAAGGTGTTGAGCATTTTCTCAGTGAAATGCTTTGGACATAATACAGAGAATGGGACTGAAGAGGGCTAGGGTTATTTCATGAGCAGGCTTGCGGCAATGCTTTCTACCCTCTGGTGGTAGCAGATGTCAGCAGTTAGGGGCCCAAGAGACCAAAAAGGCGTAAACATGACTTCTAAAATACAGTTTTAGGCAAACTGTGTATGAGTTCATTACTCAGTGAAAGAGGCAAGAAGATATGGTATCACGGTTAAGATCCTAATTGGTCTAATGACCTTTAAGACAGTGGTTCTCAATGTTCCTAAGGCTGTGACCCTTTAATACAGTTCCTCATGCTGTGGTGACCCCAACCATAAAATTATTTTGTTGCTACTTCAAAACTGTAATTTTGCTGTTGTTATGATTCCTAAAGTAAATATCTGATATGTGACCCTATAGACTGAGAACCATGGTTATATGATGTCTCATGAAGATGTAGCATCATCTCTTGGATTCTTAAGACAAGTTTGGGATAAGTGATAGACTCTAGTCTGGAGACATGAAAAATAGGATCACAAGGA
This sequence comes from Alexandromys fortis, assembly GCF_014885135.2. Classification (NCBI taxonomy): domain Eukaryota; kingdom Metazoa; phylum Chordata; class Mammalia; order Rodentia; family Cricetidae; genus Alexandromys; species Alexandromys fortis. Next base: position 2,976,098 of record NW_026067966.1, read on the forward strand.
AACACAGTATGTTCAAGGAGAGTGTGCTTTCAACTAAAAAGCATCCTCAGTTCCAATGCTATTGCCCCCACCACCATCATGCAGGGTTTACACAACACCCTAAATAACCAAAAGCTTAAAAGTCATTTTTAGTTTTTCACTCCCACTTAATCCCTTTTTGTTTCCCAGCTTGCCTTTACTTAAAGAGATACACTCTAGCATTTTTTCCTAATGTATGAGATATATTTAGTTTTGGTATCTAGTTTGAGTGATTGGTCCATACCTAATTTATTCCATCTTCATTTCCAGCTCCATGCTGACTGGGCTGTTTGGTGCCTCAGCAGGTACTATTTTTGTATATGGAAAAGATATCAAGACAGACCTCAACACTGTTCGAAAGAACATGGGAGTTTGCATGCAGCATGATGTCTTGTTCAGTTACCTCACCACCAAGGAGCACCTCCTCTTATACGGCTCCATCAAAGTCCCTCACTGGACCAAAAAGCAGCTCCACGAGGAGGTTAAAAGGTGAGTTAAGCCACAAACAAGGGCGTGGCTTGGTAACCTCTCCCAAGAATATTTACCCTTCTGGTCAAACTCTGGTGGTAATAACAATGGGAAATGTCTCATGAACATTTGCTTTGCTTTCTATTTATCTGGTAACATACTTAGCATGTTATCATCTTCAGCTGGTTATACACCAATTGTTCAACTCTTCCTCAGGGCCTCGCATGTGCCCTGGTCCTTTGTTTCACTTCTACATGGGAGTACTACACCCCAAAGCCTTTTAACTAGACTTCCAGCTACTCCCCTTCCCCCATCTCATCTGTTCTTATTAAGGAGCTGTCAGAGATTTCTCAACTGGGTCAACTGCAAATCATACAATGCCATTCCTGCATCATCTGAAGAGTCTTTTGCCACACTTAGCATAACATTCCATAATGTCATTAGCAAGGCCTACCAGACCCTGCATGACCTGTCCTCTCTCTCATGTCTATTTCTTTTCACTTTCTCTATTCACTCTGCTCTATGAACATAACTGTACCTACAGCCTTGACTATACACAACTGACTCCCTCAAGTCTTTCTCCTTGATCTTCACCAACCTACCACACCCTTCCCGAGAGACATTTGACCTACTCTTGGCCAGTTGACCACTTTTTCTGTCTTTGCTCATCTCCCTTTTTCTGAGAGTGACTATTATATATGCAGTACTAAAACAGTCTGTTCTGGGCATTCTTTTTCTTGTGTTTCCTATTTTATTAATTGTATGTTGATTACCACCTAGCATATTACAAACTTTCTTGAGATTATGATTATCTAACGGATTTTCTTCACATTTTGGACAAATGCATTCATAATTTCTTTATGAACAAGTTTTTTTGTCTGTTCATTGCTTTTCTCTAGGACTTATGACATAATCTACCACTAAAGAGAAAAATGTTCTAACCATTTGTCAAATGCATGAACTATATGCTTTTTCTTAGTAATCATTTTTAAGATGATAATAAGATGGTAAACGATAATAAACTATTTTGTGTTATCAGTGCTGTATTATACTGATCATTAAAGACATACTCATTGATTACTTAACACAATAGCACCATTAATTGTTTTGAAGGACTTTAAAAGACACTGGGCTGTATAGCCATCGCCATAAAAGAGTTGGAACGTTGTCCGGAGGAATGAAGAGGAAATTGTCCATATCCATAGCTCTCATTGGTGGATCAAGGGTAGTGATTCTTGATGAACCATCCACTGGAGTTGACCCATGTTCTCGTCGAAGTATATGGGATGTCATTTCCAAGAACAAAACTGGTATGAGTATTTTTTCATAACTTCTCCACAGAGCAGTCATAAGTTTACCTGCAGGGTTATGCAAAAATCAGTGGAAGCTTTTTCTGTGTATAATACAATACCCTCAAACTGTTGAGATGGGCTCTTTCTTTTCCTAAGATTTCTCGGTGAGATTTCTGGGTCAATTAGTTATTAACCATCTAATACTCACTGTGAGTGGAACTTAGTGCTTTTGGGGATCATGTAGATTCAACAGCAGTTACAAAGTCTGCTTAGGGGTGCATGGAATCTAATTAGAAATAGCAAACATACACAAATGAAAATAAACTGAAAACAGACTAAGTGCTGACAGGGTGTGATGCAGAGAAGTAATCAGCCTGGAGTGGATCAATCAGAGAGGAATATTCAAAAAGTCTTTAAAATGCTGTGTTTTCATAGTGAAGGAAGGAAAGAGAGGAAGAAGGAGAGGGGAAGAAAGTGCACACTGAAACAATGGACCAAAACCCTGACAAAAGAGAAAGAGTTACTGATGCATATAAATGATGGACATTAGCTCCAAAGCTTAGTAAGGACCTGCTTGCTGCTAACCTATATATAGGAACCCTCCTGTAGATCTAACAGCAACCTTCTAAATTTTCCCTTGATTGCTATGGAGATTCACTCACCTCAGCTAATACCTCTCTTGCTCTCAGAAATCCCAGAATTTACTCTTGCTAATTCTGTCTCGTGGAGCCTGTATCCTTGTTTTTCACTCTATGATGTCCTCAACTGTGTTTTCAAGCCAGAACAATCATTCTGTCAACACACCACTTGGATGAGGCAGAGGTGTTGAGTGACCGCATTGCCTTCCTGGAACAGGGTGGGCTCCGATGCTGTGGATCACCATTTTACCTCAAGGAAGCTTTCGGGGATGGCTACCATCTCACACTCACCAAGAAGAAGGTCTGTAAGAGGGGGAGCGCACCGTCTGATGGGGTGATAAGTTAAGTGTTTCTGGGAAGTGTAGACCAGTTCTCTCCAACTCGATCCATTGCTACAATTCAGCAATATATTCCCTTATGTGGTTCTGAAATCTCAGCATTAAGTGTGTTGCTTAAAAAACAACAGATTTCTGCTTTTGTCTCTCCTGTCTCAAGAGTATCTGTCACTGTCAGACACCCTAGAATTTCTGAACTTCTGGTAATTTCCCATGTGCTATCAGTGATGCCCTTCTAAAGATTACTGATGGTCCGCCAGTCTTATTTCCCCATAGCATTTCAGACTGCAGAGAAACCTGAATTTAAATTTTTGGCTTAGAGGAAACAAATGAAGCCATGTCTTTACTTGGGGACACAAGGGTTAGAGTGCGGAGGAAAACTGACTTGGGTCATCTTTTGGAAAACTCTGTATCTGAGTTGTCTTGGCATGACTTCCAAAACACACAAAGTAATCCAGGCCTGGTTGGGGGGACTCTTTCCTTAGATTTACTCTCCTACTTCCGCCCAATAAGTGCTATACTCTTTTTCATAAGTAATATATTAATTCTTGGAGAAGTTCATATGGTGCAGTTTGATCGTATCATCCCCAAACTCCTCCCACACCCTCTCTCTTCGTCTTTTACCTTCCTGCCACCTAAATTGGGTTTCCTTCTCCACACCCACCCAAGTCAAGTCTAGTTTGTGATGCCCAACAACTTTGAGGAGCAGGAACCTGCCATGAGTATCACCAACCTACTTGTAGTCACGTCATTGAACAAAACCGACTCTCCCAGCAGCAAACACCATTTTCTTCTCAGCTGGTGAGGAGCGTCCATGCCCACCCACCCAGCTCCATGCTGAGACTGTGATTGACTGGAGCTAGAATCGTGTCATGTTGTCCCAACTACTATGAGTCCATATGTGCCCTGTTGTGTCCAGAAAACAGTTCTCTTAAAGTCATCCACTACCTCTGGCCCTTACAATCTTTCTGCCTCTCTTCCTTGAAGTGCCCTGAGCCTTTTGGGGGGAAGATATGATACATATGTTCCATCTATGATTGAGCATTCTATAGTCTCTTATTTTCTGCATGTCGACCAGGTGAGAGTCCCTGCTAATAGGCATCTTCTGTACAACGTTTTTAAGAGAAGGCCTGTGACATGCAGTGACTTATGGGCATAGTAGTAAGTCGTTGGGAGTCTCTTAATAAAATTGTCTTCCTTAATAAGCTGTCTATTTCTATGCCATGCCTAACTAAAAGGGCATGATTTTTCCCATCCCCCTCCAAGTGATGGCTGACATTTTCATCTAATCTGTACTATAGTTTCTTTTAAACTCTAACAAAATTATCCTTGAGCTTCAAAAACAAAAAAAATTAGCAAAATTCATCATTATATTTAGAAATTCATATATTAAGGGATCTTATACTGCATGATGTATGAAAGCCTTGTTCTAGGCACTGGGACTTCATCAGTGAATTCATGATATGAACTCCATAGTCTGGCTTCATGAACTCTGTGTCTGATGGAATGCGAAAAATTCAGGTGCTATACTCAATATGTCAATTATTTAACATGGTAGCAGTTAGTAAATAATAAATTACATGGAATATTTATTCCTATAAATCCAGACAGAAAAAAGCCAGGAGTGGGGAAAGAAGTGTCAGTTAAACCATGGGCTCCAGCTGGTGTGAGAAAGGGGCATATTGGTCTTCTGGGTGCAGAGACCTTGAGGAGGGCGTGCACCGTGGCCTGACTTACAGTAGCAATAGACGCACGGAGCTGACACTGCACTAAAGCAAGGGAGATGAAGAAGGTGGGTGGTGGAGGAAGAACGCAGCTGGCGGGCAGTGACTTGTAAGTCCCCATGTGGAGCGGGGATGGCTAGGAGGACGGTGTGTGATCTGACCCAGGAGAGTCCGCTTTAACTTTCCTTTGTGTCCCCAGAGTCCAAATCTTGACACAAGTGCCATCTGTGACACGGCGGCAGTGACAGCAATGATCCAGTCACACCTCCCGGAAGCCTACCTCAAGGAGGATATCGGGGGAGAGCTTGTGTACGTGCTCCCCCCATTTAGCACTAAGGTCTCGGGTGCTTACCTGTCACTCCTGAGAGCACTAGACAAGGGCATGGGTAAACTCAACATCGGCTGCTATGGCATTTCCGACACCACTGTCGAAGAGGTATGTGGCCAGCTCCTTACTGCTTGCTCCATTTCTTTCTTTATTATTTGTTATTTAAAGGGCTGGCAATCAAACCCAAGACAGGCAGCCACTCTACCTCTGGACTTTATCTGTACCACATATCTGTGTATCTCTCTGTGTGTGTAGGAACGTGTAGGTGCAGAAGTTCATACCCAATCCTGTCCGCATGCCGACAGTTGTCATTGGACAGCCCCGAGAATCACTTCTTTGGAGCTGCCTACTTTGCTTTTTGAGACAAGGTCATTCATTGGTCTAGACCTCAGCAAGTAAACTAGACTGGCTGTTCTGTGAACGCCAAAGATCCATCAATGTTCACCTTCCTGGTGCTGAGATAGCAACCGCACATTGTGAATCTGACTTCTGTGGGTTCTAGGGATGGAAACCCAGCTCCCATCTACTGACTGAGCTGTCTCTCTACCTCCAGTCTCTCCACCACTACTTTATTTATTGGGTGCTCATATGACTTTCTCTGTCCTTAAAGGAATATATGAAGGTTTTTTTTTCTAACTAAAGGGAAAGGTATTTTTAAACATATGTCACAAAATCATAAAAATTTAAAATTCTCGATACAATTCTAACAGAAGATTGGTTTCCAAGAGAAAATGGTTTTCAACATTTTAAATCCAAAAAATGAGAATGACCATTTTTACATGTAAAAATATCCCCTTAATGTAGGTTGGGAAATAGTTGTCTTAATAAATGTTGTAATAATTCAAAATCAAGGCCCTAAGAGATGTGTACTCCTTATGTTAATCAAGTGATCTGGCTTCTTTTTTTTAGGTCTTCCTGAACTTGACAAAAGATTCACAAAAAAGTGGCAATATGAGTCTTGAACACCTAACGCAGAGGAAAGTTGGGAACCCCAGTGCCAATGGCACCTCAACCCCTGATGACTTGTCTGTGAGCAGTAGCAACTTCACAGACAGAGATGGTACAGACCCAATGCGCATCCTTTTCTTACCTTTCGTAGATGGTAACTGAGAAAGTAGAGGCACAGATTTTGACTCTCCATTAAAATTCAACTTTAAAGTTTCTTTTTAAATTAATAATCCTAACACATAAAAGCATCCTTTCAATACACAAAATATCCATGAAGGCGGGTCAAATTCTCCCTTTCAAAAGTGAAATGACCATGAAAGGGAGGTGAGCGTGGGAAATACCTTGACAGGTGGCGAGGGTGTGCTCTCTGCTCATCAGAAGTGATTATGGGGGTGTACTCGCTCTCCGTAACTTCACAAGTTACGGTTCTTCCTGCAATCAGGGCTGTGCAGGAATGGGCGTGGCTGTCTTATCAGAAACTCTCTATCATTAGGTTAACGTGTGTGGGAGCAAAGTCATCTAAAATAGAGCTGTTGGGTTTTTTGTTTTGTTTTGAATCATCTCTCACTAGGCAAGGTGTCTATCTCCTTCCAACTCTGATTCACTCAGGGGTCAAGGAAATGCTTTGTTTGGGACGAAGTCTTTGAGTTGGTCTGACCTGAAGGTTAATGTCTGTATTAAAACGCTTCGCCTTCAGCTCTCCACACGGGATGTGTTTGAAAAATCACATTTTGACACAACTTTGAGGAGTTGAGTTCCTTTAAAAGTCTCTTTTATTGTCACTTGGTCTCATTCTGACAGTTAATTTACACCCCGCCAGCATGATTTACTTAAGGAAGCATGTAGTAAAATGATACATGAATTATGGAACAGTCATTCCAACAGTTAGCTTAAAGTGGGCGCCACCTCTAGGAGCAGAATTTTTAATTACGCATTTGCTCGTGTCTGAAAGTCAGGGAAGATCATCTCTGATGTTTGTGTGCTCCTAGAATCTGACTCATCTGTCTTCTGTCAAACTTCCCATTTATCTGCTGCTGGCGAGTGTGATTGTGGAGTCTGAGAAATTGAGGGCTTTGATTGGAAAGTGGTCATCTGCTTCTGTATATTTGCCTCTGCCTTTTTCTCATAATTCCAAATTATTCTTCATTCGGAACGTTCCACTCATTGACATTATCTTTCAGGAAGCACATTTACTCCGTTTTGATACACCTGTAAGTCATCCACATGTAATTTCTCAAGAAACAGAAGAGAATACTAATTAACTCAGAATATTCAGCTCCTTGTCCAATTCCCTTTTGCAGAGATATGAGTTTGCATTTAAGCTCGTTCGCCCTGCTTAATTGGAATTCATTTTAAATTAAGCAGCTTTGTATTTTTCCTTATCAGCTAAATGAAGATCATGATTTTTGTGCTGCGTGATTTGTGATGGAGAATTTTAAGCGTACGCAGGGCTGAAGAATGCCATTGTCTTATCACGTGTGAAAACAGGTGGTGGCAGGTTGACTCGAATCTGCTCTGGAGGAAAGCTGATGCCGTGGTTAGACCTAAGAGCCCCACGTTGCAGCCGGAGCCACCATGGCTTCCCTGGTTCTCAAAGGCGATGGCAATTTTCTCATGTCTTGGAAAGCATTCTGTAGTGGGGTGATGAGTAGAGAAGTTTCAATGATTCTTTTCTGGAGGCTCTAGTGCCAAAGGCAGAGTCTCAAAAGGCCATAATCATTCCAACTATCTAATAAAAGTGGGATGAGTACATGGCGGAATGAGAGTTTCCTTTTCTGGCATTTAGAGTGAGTTCATCGGACTTCATGTTAGGAGTAGAGGCAACAGAAAACAGTATCTGCTACAGTAGGAACCAGTTCTTACATTAAACTGATGTTTTATTTATACTATTTCAATTCAACATTGATAAGACTATTTTATATATATTCAAAATTATTAACTTCATATTAAGCCTGCCTTCATATTGAGACTTTGGAGTAGGGAACAGGATTCATTTATAGAATTCTGAATCTTAAACTTCTCCATGTAAAATTACTACACATATGTATTATAATTAGTGGTAGCAAGTCATAATTTTCATAACACTCATATTCAGCTATATATGAGACACACATATAGTGGTTCCTTGATTTACAGCAATATTAGGAATGGATTGCTGAACCTTCAGTCTGAATATTAAAATCAGAATTTCTCCCATGCTACAACATGATGTCATTGTTCTTTTATGGTTTGTGGTTACTTGGAACCCCATCAAATCCCTTGTCCTTACTCAGACAAAGTCCTGACAAAAACTGAGAAGCTGGATGGCTTTGGGCTGCTACTGAAGAAGATAATGGCTATTCTCATCAAGAGGTTCCACCAAACCCGCAGGAACTGGAAAGGTCTCATTGCTCAGGTCATCCTCCCCATCGTCTTTGTAGCCACTGCCATGGGCCTGGGCACACTGAGAGATTCCAGCAACAGTTACCCCGAGATCCTGATCTCTCCATCCATCTATGGGACCTCTGAACAGACAGCCTTCTATGCGTGAGTTACTTTCTGACAAGATTGTTTCCACGGTGATTCCAGAACGAATCTGAGTGAAGAAAACTCCAGTGCTTAATTCATAATTAAGCTAAGGAAACATGCTACTTCTATCCTTAACAAATAGGTTCTTAAGAGGATTTACATGTATATATAAATAGAGTAGATGTTTCCTTTCAATGGTTAGGCTTTACTCATATGTCATTGCTAAATTCCCATCATAGGAGAACACCAGGGCAGGAATCCCTGCATCTTTCACAGATCTTCACACCTATTGGATGGATGTACCTAGTACTAAAACTCATGGCTGGCATGTGGTGGAGACTTTGAGTTCACACCCAAAGAAAAGAGAAAGGGAGGAGAATGGGGAAGGCGGAGAAGTAGACAGGGAGGGAGCGGGGACATCGAAAAGCAGAGCAGAAAGCAGTCTTGTAGACAGTGTCAGTCGTGTCTTAAAGTTATGAGTGAATGTGAGTTTAGTGATGGTCCATGTCGCTTGGTCCTGCAGGAATTTTGATCCAAGCACAGATGCCTTGGTCTCAGCACTGTGGAACTACCCTGGCATCGACAACGTGTGTTTGAACACCAATGCCTCGTAAGCTGTTCTCCTTTCCACATCTTTCCAGTTTGTGTGAGTGTGTGTGCGAACGCATGAGGTACACGTGTGGTTTTGCTGAAAAAGGATAATATCTTGATAGAAAGTCTGTTTTCAGTCATTCTTTGGCAATACTCTACCATAATAATAAATACTAGATTCCTCATATATTTGTTTCACTTGTATTCATACATTTTACAATTGTAACATTAGGATCATATTGTTAATCGCATTTTATTGTTTTTTAAAGATTCACTTACTTTTCTTTTATGTGTATGAGTGAGCACCTGCATGTATATCTGTGCACCACATGCACACCTTGTGCCCACAGAGGCCAGAAGGTGGTGTTGGATCCATTCGAACTGGAGTTACAGGTGGTATGAGAATTGAATGTAGATGCTGGGAACCAAACCAAGGCCACTGGCAAGAGCAGCAAGTTATCTTAACCACTAAACCATCTCCAGCCCCATTAATCTCTTCACAGACGAAGAAACGAGGGGCCATAGGGACTCATATATATGTCTACGGAGGTCTAGAATTTACAACACATAGGTAATTTCAAATCCAAGTCTCCTGACTCTACTTCTGGCATATCTTGTTTAAACTATCAAGCTAACACAAAACATTTATTAACCTGCTTTTAGTGCATCAGCGGACAGGATGAGAAGCACAAAATGAACAAAGGGAATACCAAACCCTGTCCTGCCACAGTGAGAAAATACACTGACTTCAACTCTGTTTAGTCAATTGATGCTGTCCTGTAATCCTCACCCTCACTAGATGCCAAGTCAAAAAACACCATTGCAATGCACAATCAACTCAAGAAACATCAGTCGATCGTACCTGGGTCTACACACCTGAATTCAACACCAGCTACTTATGTGTATAGTCCCACACAGCATGAGAACATGCATATGAACACACTTGTGTATCTCACTTTGGTATCATTTTTATTTACAGACAGTGTTTTAAAAGAGACAGTCTGGGAAAGTGGAACACGAGTGGAGAAGCTATTGACAACTTTGGTGTTTGCTCCTGTGCAGACAATGTCCAGGTAAAGAGAATACAGTTTCAGTAGAGTAAGGGGAAACAGAAGAGAACAAATAGCAAAACTTGAAAGATCTATTCAGGTTACCAGAGAGTCAGTATAATTTCATTTTATGGAAGCTACTAGCTCAAAGATATGGGCCTAGGCAGCTCAAAGAATATTGACTTTGAACTTCAGGTCACTGTTTTAAATCTGACTAAAGACAAATTTCTAGAGGTAGAAGATGGTCTTTATGGAAACCAACTGAGAATGAATCTTTGATCTCAATTCCGTTAGCTGAGGAGCTCAGTTTCACAGCACATAAAGTGGCCGTAGCTGTCGTATCTGAAAATACAGTGGGCATGCCACCGCAGCGGTCAGATGGGAAGTCTGTCACCTGCCAGTCTAGAGAGGGCATGCCACCGCAGCGGTCAGATGGGAAGTCCGTCACCTGCCAGTCTAGAGAGGAGTTCCAGTGTTCCCAAGCAACGTCTGAAAAGGTTTTTGCATCAAAATTCAATTCCTGAAAATGAAAACATTTATCCCATAATCACTTTATCTTTATTCTGTGAATATAGAACTTTAATTTCTAAAGCTTTCAGCTCACTAAACTCTCAGAAGAACAGAGCTACTTCCATATTTCTGTTTAAATCACTACCTATGTATCACACACTTACCATGTATCAAAGCAAGCATCCTAGAGGAGCGAAGGTGTAGTCAGGATTTAAATGAAATCAAATAACACTGGACTGGTAAACGTAAGCAATTGATGTGCTCAATTAAAAATGGGAAATAAAATATTCATGGAAGAAAAGTCACGACTGGTCTCTAAGGATCGCCATGCCACCAACTTCTATCTTGCAGGAGGAGCTGCTCTCTTTCCCAGTGATTTCTCCAAGTGTAAGAAGGCTGTGCCCTGACCTTAGTCCTACACTTTACAGTGAACATATTTCAGTGGGCATTCTCATGCAAGACAGTGCCTAACAACAAGAACTAGTGTCAAACAAAGGTCTCTGGAACCTTTCAGTTTTAAATACTAGTCTCACCCACCATTTAAAGAGTTTATTCCCTTTTATAATATAACAACAACAGCAACAAACCCATTATTTTGTGTGTTAGCTAAAAAAAAAATTAAGTGGCTAAGACCTCATCTATATTCTTTGAGGGATGGTTTCAATTTGCGAGGAGGAGGAGGCTTTTAAACTAATGGGGTTCTATCTTCTGCCTTAGTTGCTAATTATGTGGGTGTGTTCACTTTGTCAAAATTCATCAAGTTTCATAATACATGTGTTCCTTTACATGTATAATACAATTTGATAAAAAAAAAGAAAACCTTCAAACCTATACCTTCAACATGGAGGCATCTTCCGGTGATTAACTTAGAAGCAATGCCATTCTGAAGTTTGATCTGTGGGTAGATGCAACTTGATGTACTGTGATATCCAGTTTTGGCATTTTGGAGGAATCGGCAACTCTGCACTGCTCACATGTGCTGTAGCCTCTGGCTCCGGGGCTTGGTGTGAAAGATAAAAGAAAGAACTGCCTTGTGCTAGACTTTCTTCAGATTAAAATCATGACAATGAAACTTCAGGAGCCAAATGAGAGCCAGGTGGTTAAGAAGTGTAGAAAGGCAAGTGTAAAAATAAGTGTGCAAACATAAGCTCCACAGCTGGGTAGAGAGGTGGACAAATCTTTGCCTTTGGGAGGTGGGAGCAGGAGGATCGCAAGTTCAGTGGAATTTTCGGCTACCTAGTAAGCTTGAGGACAGTCTGAGCTAGATATCTTGTCTTAAAATCCCATGTAAGTAAATAAATAAATAGAACTGTAATCTTTATGCTAAGATGGTCCTATGGTCCAAAGAGGCACTAGAACTCTCACTACTGTGTTTGCTAATCTGTCAGTCTAAAGTTAGTTCTTAAGTAAACAATACTCATATACATAAACTAACGTGAAATCTCTATATGTAAACCAACTTGATGAAGTTCTTACTCTTAGGTTAGGTAGCTAAAGCTAATGCGTTGTGAATCTTTCAAATCACTGCTATCATTTTGAAGAGTTTCTTCTCCCAATGCCGTTTTTAAATTTGAGACAGATCCCTTTCTCATCCCCTGTAAATTCTTGAGATATTTCTATTTCCAAAAAAAAGTTTACCTTCTCATTACAAGAAAGATCCCATATTTGCTTTAGGTGAGACCTAAACACATGAGTATATTCTACATAAGTAATAAATGTTCCAGTTTCTTGGCAGTAGACAAGTTTTCCTCCAAAGTTGTTGGGAGTTAAAGGGCAACTTGATGGCACCTGAGCCTTTCCAGCAACAATGACCAAATCAGGAGACATCAGCACTGTATAACTCACACAGGACAAGACGGAAGACCTTAATTTGATTTTCTCTTTTTCCAGGAATGCCCTAAATTTAACTATTCCCCTCCTCATAGAAGAACTTATTCTTCCCAAATTATTTATAACCTCACTGGGAACCATATGGAAAATTATCTTATATCAACTGCAAATCGTTTTGTGCAAAAAAGGTAAAATATTTTGTCTATAGCATATTTAATTGATTTCTGATCTTTATGATAACAGACTTTTTTGGCACAGTAGAGAGAATAGTTGCAAATTCTTTATATGGTTAAATTAATCAATGTTTTGATTTGACTGGTTGATGATTGATCTTATCATTGATACAGTTATTTATATGGTTCAGTATTTTGTTCAGTATACATAGCTCTATGAATTGAAATTTAAATAATGACTAAATTAAGATTTTTTTTTATGAGCAAACTGAAAATCAATGGCTTTTTAAAGTCTTAGACTGTACGGTTGAATCTGTACTTATTTTTTATCTCAAAGTATAGAGGAGTTGTTGACTCTCCTGTATGTTCTCAGAGTTTCAAAGCATGGCTTTTGGTGACAGATGGCCTGAGTTGCAATAATAATTTCTTCAAACACAAATTGTGTCTGTGAGTGGACAGAGTGTTCTACGTGTGGCAAGGCCTTGTCCCTCAGTTCCCCGCACGTTTGCCCTGATGAAAAAGCCATGAACTCGGTCAACATTTCTCCTTCCTTCCATATCTCCTTCATTTCCCAGTGGACACAAATTCTTCACATTCACTGTGAAGTGTTGTTAAGCTAAAGATAAGCAAAAGAAGAGAAAAAGCATGATTTTTTTTACCCATATATGACACTATTAATATTTTGCTATTTTTCTCTCCTGAGATTCCCATCACAGGTATACAAATAGATATTCCCCACAGACATGGGCTTAGGAACATACAATTATTTTCTATATTCAGGTACATTGTGTTTCATATAGTCAAGTATTTTATCGTAAATAAAAAGGATTCATTATGAAAAAACTAGTCTAAAACACCCATTTACAAACAAGCTATGGTATCATTCACATGTTAAAACCTTATCTATGTGCCATCACATCTTGGATGAAGCTATTGAAGTGTAAATTGCACTGCCCCATTATTTAAGTTGAATCTAATTTGGCAAGTACCTAAATTGGTCTATTTTGAAAATTATCACTTGGATTTTAAAGTCAATTTTTATGAAGACCATAAACCGGCATGCCAAATTCACATTCAGGCCTCATAAAAAAAAAGAAAAAGTAGAAACAACCAATACGCTAGGAAGAAAAATGGTTCAGACTACAAAATACTTTGAAAAAAAGATATCAAATTACATCATTTTGGTATTGATTGTTCAAAAAAACATTTAAGTACTATAATGTTGAATTTTTAAGATTATATCATTCCTTTTCAGAATGATCGTTGCATATACACAGTTGTTTAATGTCGTTATCTTTGTTTATTCAGGATCTCATGCTGTAGCTCAGGCTGCCTTGAAACTCATGGCAGCTCTCCCCTCTTTCCCTGAGTGCTGAAGTCACAGGCATGAGCCACCACCCTAGACAGAGGACATTAATCTCTTGCCTTTAGTTATGTGTGCTAGAGTTAAAATATGATAAGAAGGATCCGTAGAAAGTGTTTATCATGCTGCATTTATTTCACTTTGTTTTGTTTCTGGATGGAAAGGAAAAAGTAAGCTCCTAATTAAGGATTTTAGATCAACGTCAGAAGATTTTGTTCAGTAAAGCAAGTGTAAATTTTGTTGTTTTGTGTAGATATGGAGGCTGGAGTTTTGGGCTGACTTTGACTAACGACCTTCGTTTTGATATAGCAGCGGTTCCCGTCAATAGAACCCTTGCTAAGGTAAATCTGGGTCTTTCTTCTGGGTGGTCAGATAAATATGGATGTGAAATGGATATGTCTAAGCATTTTCATGTGAGAAACACAAAGCATATAAAAACCAATTCTGTGTAATACATACATATGCTTTAAGGAGACATGTATACATAAGAGCCAGAAGACATGTGAACACAGTATAGAGCGGTGCTTCTCAGAGTAGCCCCAAACACAGTTCCATCCGAAATAGAATAAACACATATTCATTCATTAATTCATTCATTCATTGAGTTGGACTTTTGGAAATAAAAATAAAAGCTGAAAACAGTCCACTCTGAATAGCAAGCATGCTGAATCTCCTGCAAATCATTGATAAGCAGAGAGAGAGAGAGAGAGAGAGAGAGAGAGAGAGAGAGAGCGAGAGAGAGAGAGAGAGAGAGAGAGAGTAGTGCATGTGCCATGTTCTCCTTTCTGTAAATTTATAGGGTAGTGAAAACTCAGCCACACCATTTAAGGAGCAAAGGTCAGTGCTATGATCTGGAATGGGAGAGATCAGGGAGGGGCTCAGCATTTCGGGGATTGTTTCAGTGTGTAGTGGATTAATATGTGTGTTCCTTACACTTTTTTTTTTTTTGTCCCACTGTGACTTTGCACTTTATGCACTTCTCTCTATGCATGTGACACAACCTTTAAGAGATTGGGAGTGTGCGTATGTAGCCTTCCTTCACTCCAAACCTGGAAAAATAGCTAATTACTGGAGATAAATAATAATCCCGATGTTTTTTCTTCTTCTGTCAGATAGCACCAATGCTTTGAGATATGACTACTCAGATGATAAAGAGCAATTATAGAGATTTGATTTGTTTACTTAATTTAGCCACAGAAAACTTCAACATCCTCTGAACATTTCTGCTTGGGTAGTGAGAGACACATCCAATCAAGGAGAAAGTGGAACCATTAGTGTTCATTTAGCGACTGCTCTATGCCACGCGGTAGTGTCGCCTTACGGAAAAACTAATTCCACTCCAGAGCAGTCCCGTTCACTGCTGGGTCGGACTGTCACAAAGCCATGTGGAAAATAAGAATCCTGGGACTTGGACATCCTTTTCTTCCTCTCCTCTCTCCACACACCGAGGATGTCCTTTCCTAACTAAGGGGGCTTCTAACATGAACTCTCGGTCAGGATAATGATTCAGATTCAGGCCGTTTAAATGGAGGCATTTTAAACACCTTGCTTTGGAAGTGCCAAGCCACCCAATACTGTGGGTTACTTTCCCCTCACTAGGCACAAAGTGTTAGTGGGGGAGGGGTGGTAAAGCTATTTTAAAATTTTTTCTTTAATTTTCTATTAACTACTTAATTTTTCCCATCCTGACAACATTTCCCTTCCCTCCCTAAAAGCAAAAACAACAGAAGCCACAAAATAGTCATTGAAAAAAAAAAACTTTTTTATATGCATGATTACTGTTATAAAGTGTTTTAAGACAAACCTTTAAATTATTTATAATTAAAAGGTAATTGTAAGTTTAAAAACACTGTCAATTTTGCAGTTAAGGACCCAATGCTAGCATAACTTTTCAAATCCTTTCTCTGCTCCGCTCCCTTGGCGTCTGTTTTTATTCCTGCTCTTGCATCTTCATTCTTGTCTCAGAATCTCTATGATGTGCTACAGAGACACAATGCCTTTCTAGTCCATTTCAGGCTTTGCTGTGGAAGAATCTAGAGCAGTGGCTCTCAGCCTCCCTAAAGCTGCTGCCCTTTAATACAGTCCCTAGTGTTTTGGTGACCCCCAGCCATAAAATTACTTTCGTAGCTGTAATCTTGCTACTGTCCTGAATCAATGCAAATATCTGACATGCAGGCTATCTGATGTGTGGGATTTGAAAGGATTGTTTATCTCCCCAAAGGGTGGTGAACCTCAGTTTGAGCACTGCTGTTCTAGAGCAACTGGTAAGTCAGTCCTATCACTCAGTATAGCTGGCTCCCCAGTTTCTATCCACCTGTAAATCGAAAACCCACGGATCCGTCTATAATCAACACTCCAGAGGTATCTAATTATTTTCAGGGATGGAATAAATCATTGGCAAATTGATGCTCATTTTAAAATAAAGTATCTGATGTTAAGCGAGCCTAATTCACTCAAATACAATCCTGATCTTGTCTCTTTTTGCATTTGACAGGTGTGGTATGACCCAGAAGGCTACCACTCCCTCCCAGCTTACCTCAATAGCCTCAACAATTTCCTCCTGAGAGTTAACATGTCGGAGTACGATGCTGCCCGGCACGGTAGGGTCACTGTGCAGAGTCACCTCTAACTAAGTCTTTTCTACAGTCTTCCATGGGAACATGCTCTCTGTATCTGCTGCCCCGTGTTGTGGGTGTTTTACGGCATCTCAATTGCAGGTCCTCAGGAAACATTTGGAAATAGTAACTCCTTCCAGATGGAACATTCTGCATAAGCCCCTTAGCTTCACAGTAATTTAGTTTCCTCATTTATCAAGGCAGGATGGTTACCCGAACTTCTTAGCACTCCGCACTCACAGCTAGTCCTTATGCCTCGTGGAAAACATTTCAGAACTACCTATTTGTCTGAAGACAGGAACTGACTGGTTAATAGTCATAACTATCCACACACACATACACACACACACACACGTGTGCAGATAATTTTATTTAATGATGAGTTCTCACTTTGTAGGTCTGGCTGGCTTGAAATCAGTAGAGATCTTCCTGCCTCTGCCTCCCGAGTGCTGGGATTAAAGTTATACACTACCGCACTGTGTTATGAAGACGAAACCTTTTAAAACACAAACTTCTGCACTGTACCCCAAATGCTACCACGCACAAGGCATTTTTATTTATTTATTT
>NW_026067966.1:2993743-3038269 GCF_014885135.2 Alexandromys fortis
CCCCCCCCCCCCCCCGCCAGCCGGGCAAAGTCAAAAGTAGTAAAATAAAAAGAAATGGTGATTAACCCAGATGAGTGTAACCTGGATTGAAACACAGTTGCAAACTCTTCTTTTGCTTCAATTAGGGCAAAGGACAGTTGTTGTGACAGATAATGAGAGCACAGCAGCAGCCAGAATAGCTAGGGAGAAGTCTCACAGACACAGAATGGGAGGGGTGGCTTCCGGAATCCTGAATCCTGGTTTCCTTTAATTAGTGTGCATTACTTAGACTGAAGCAGCTGGAGTCATCCTAGGCTCCAGACATGCTGTGGGCACTGGCATTGTCTTTCCTAGGCTCCAGGGCATGTTATCGGCACTGGCTATTGTGTTTTCAGTGACAGAGGATAAAAGACTTGGGAAGCATAAAACTTAAACTGACCCTAAAATGAAGTTTATTTTTCAGTTTAAAAATATAGCTTAAATGAAGTTATATATAAATTAAGAGTAGGTGTCTTCTATCCCTTATTAATTTTTATTATTCAAACTTATGAAAAGTGGCAGCATTCTACCCTCTCGCTTAGACATTTTGTTCCGTCCAAAGAAGAAATCTATGCCACTCTTACAAGTGTATTAAAATGTATTGTTTCACACTGCGTGAACGTGGGCTCTCCCACTGCAAGAGAGTTTGTCTGTGAAATTCAACCTGTTTGCCCTCACCACCTCTTCCCAGCCATCCTGTATTTGTTTGAAGGCCTCTTTGGTAGGGAACAAGTGAACTGGGCCTTTACTTTAGCGGTAAAATTCATTTACTCTGAAGCCAAATATGCTAATAAAATATTTTAATTAGCTTTCATTGGCAATGCCAATAACTGATATATTCATGTGGTTCCCTCTAGTGGTTAACTTCATGTGGAAATTCTGTCTTGTTCCAAAGAACACTGGTTTACGTGTTTTCTCTGACAAATGTCATACGGCTGTTCGCTCCTCCTACCCAGCTGTTTGGTCTTAGCCTTTGTTGCCTTGGCAGCAATGGCCAACAGGAAAGAAGCAATTTCTTTTAGCTTGGTGCCCATAGAGACCACAGCAAATGCTTCCTTTGATATAGGGTGCTTGTGAGGAAGATATTAATTGGAATTTTAATGTTTGATTTGCTTTAATAACCATCCACTGGTCAGTCATATACTTAAAACGTTGTGCTGGATGTTGTAGAGACTGAGGGGAGGTTCCTGATACAGGGGTCCAGTCCTGATGCATGACTTCATCTTCCAATAGATGCTCGTGAAAACAGCCGATTCCATAGTGTTTTGCACAGTCGACAAAACTGTATCTGCAAAGATTCCTCTGGTTAAATAAAAATATTTTTGATTTCTTAAATAGAGAGTATAAATAAAAGACAAAAATTCCCTGTCTGTATTATAATTTAGTAGGCTTTAAAAAAGGCTAAGAGAAAAATAGACCCTTGGTTAAAAAAAAAAGCAATAGGCCATAATACTGGTCAACACCTTTAATCCCAGCCCAGTCCTCAGGAGAAAATCAGAGTTATGTTCATCTCTGTAAATTCAAGGCCAGCCTGGTCTACATAGTGGATTCCAAGTCAACCAGCACAACACAGCGAGAGCATGTTTAAAAGATAGAAATTAATGAAAACAAAACAGGAACCATTAATCTTCACAGAAGATAAGAAGAGTAAATTCTCCTATAAGGTGGTTAAAATCAGATATTAAAGTGGTATTTTGTTGTTTTTTTTTGTTTTTGTTTTTGTCTTTTTTTAAAAAAAAAAAGCTATATTTTCTTCAACACACTATTTGCCTTAGTTAGTGTTAATATTTCTGTGACAAAACACTATGACCCAAACAACTTGGGGAAGAAAGGGTGTTTCTGGATTTCAGTTCCATATCACTGCTCATTGTGGAAAGAAGTTAGGGCAAGAATTCAAACAGGGCAGGGACTTGAAGGAAGGAGCTGGTGCAGAAACCATGGAGGGGTTCTGCTTACTGGCTTGCTCCTCATGGCTTGCTCAGCCTGCTTTCTTACAGAACCTAGGACCACCAGCCCACAGATGGCACAACCCACAGTTACCTGGCTCCTCCCACATCAGACATTAATTAAGAAAGTGCCCTACAAGCCCGTCTACAGCTCACTTTAGGAAGGCTTGTAGGGCATTTTGTCAGTTGAGGTTCCATCCTCAGATGACAGGAGCCTGCTTATATATAAACTAGGCAGCACACTACTGTTGAGGAACATAACTTAAAGTGTCACCTTCTTATTAGAGGTTACAAAGTTTCCTAAAGAACAGCTGCAAACATTGCATCCGTGTCCTAACACACACTGTACAAGCAGTAAGTACAACAGGTCTCGCTCAGGTTAGAGCTGCTTAGAGAGCAGATCCTCAGACTCACACTTCGCTCTCCCCTCCCACATTTATCTAGACAGTACGGCTTCTGGCTTCACATTGGGTATAGGTCTTTGGGAAACTGGAATGTCTACTTTTGACTCTGGCAAAGCCAGATCTGAGAGAGAGAGAGAGAGAGAGAGAGAGAGAGAGAGAGAGAGAGAGAGAGAGAGAAAAGAGCTTTGCTTCCAACTCAGCATAGCTAACTCTGTGAGAATTCAATAATTTGTGGTTGTGGTAGAATTAAATGGTTACTAATTTAATGGGGAGGCAGCTAGAAGCTCCTTGGGCTTTTATGGAATGGAACACGGTGAGGTTCCCAATCCCTACTCCAGCAGGATTTTCAAACAATGAGACTCTGAGAAGCTGTAAAAGAGGAGGGGCCAACTTCTTGGGGGACCAAGCTTCCTGACCACTCTCATTAGCTCAGGAAGGAAGGTTGAGTGATACGTACTCTCTGGAGGGGCTCATATAATCGACGCCCATCTGAGTTGTTCATTTAAATGTATTACATTTCTGAAGTACAGCTGAAATGCAAATTGGCATGACCAGACAGAAGAGTGTGGGAAATAATGGTTTGAATGTACTCCCGAGTATGGCATATGCTGTGTAAGAAATGTATATTCTTGTCTCTTTCCAGAAGGCTCCATAACTAGAATGTGTTTCTTTTCTTATTAAGAGAACACCAATATTCACAGGAACTTGATGGGATTAAGGGGTCCAAAGCATTTTCCTATAAATGAGAATCCTCCAAGTACAATTCCTTGGCTCATCCTGTAAGAAACAGAGCATTGTGTATGATCCATATAAAAGTTGGTGCTCCTGATTAACCAATCACCATCTGACAGCAGGACTTTCTCCTCTTCCAGGGATCATGATGTACAGCCATCCTTATCCAGGGGTGCAAGACCAGGAACAAGCCACGTAAGCCACATCTCTTGCCTTGGCACGACTCCTTTCTCACGGGCAAAGCTGAGCTTCTGTATAATGTGCAGTAATTGGAAATCACAGTGATATCCAAATGAATGTCAATCTAGGATTGCTGGTAACATAAGTCACTGGCCGGGATAAAGGGAAGCCTCTGGGAGGGTGTGGAGAAGGGCTGCCAAGTGGGGCTTGTTGACTGCAGCTTCACTGAGTCTGTGGCTTTGATGAGTCAAGTGCACACGTACTCCATCATTTTGACTTCCCTGCGAAGCATTTAAGTACGGTTTCTTTGCTCAAGATCTATATATGCCTTACATACTCTGTAACCCCTGGAGACCGAGGCTTTTCTATCAAACATCCCCAGCCAATTCAGTTGCACTGGCGCTACATTTATTCCAGGGTCACAGCAGAGTCGTGTCAAAGATAGTATCTGGCTGCCTTGCAGGAAGCCTTATTTGTGTCACAGCTGGCTCTTGTACTGTTTTGTTGATAGTCTTAGCCATGAATCTTCCTGAAAGGAGAAGAGTTCCAAAAACTTATGTGTCCTTTCCTCTCCCTATTGCTCATGATAGAATCAGCAGTTTAATCGATATTTTAGTGGCGCTGTCCATCCTGATGGGCTACTCTGTCACCACCGCCAGCTTTGTCACCTACATTGTCAGGGAGCATCAGACCAAAGCCAAGCAATTGCAACACATTTCCGGCATCGGTGTGACGTGCTACTGGGTGACAAATTTCATCTATGACATGGTGAGTAACATTTGTCATCGCCAGAAAGACAGGATCAATTTGAACAGACGTCGACCGGCTTTACATTCAAGTGCGATTTGCTTTAATTATTCAAATTACTACTGCAAGGACAGCAAATTAAGAAAAATCAATCAAGTCTGGCTTATAGCCATCGATGGGTTGGAGGGAAAAGAAACTTGCCTCCGCTTATCTCTGAAATATCGGATTCCCAGAGTGCACGTTAACACGCAGATTCCTGGGCCCCTCTCCAGGTCTGTTCAATCTGTATCTTGGGAAATGGAGTGTGGCAAGATTGCATTTCAAACAACATCCCCCAGGTGATTTTTAAACACACTGAAGTCTGAGAACCACTACTGCGGCAAAATAGAAGCCTATCAGCATTTTACTTCGTTGCACCAAATAATCAAGCTTATAAATATTTGATCAACTAATAGTGAAAAATTCCAAGTAGTAGCTTCCACTGAATGCCACACGGGAGAAGACTGCCGGAGACAAGGAAGGATGTATTCCTTTCATAGCACTCTCCTTTATGTGAAGAGCTCCCCAAGTTCAGATGATCAGTCTTGACTCCCAATGTACCCATGTTGGCCAAGAGCCCAGATAAGTGTGCATTTGCCCATGATTGCGGCTATTGTCTGAGCTGTTGTCACGATCGTTGGCTTGAAGCGTTGGAGAGTAATTAACCACAGATCCATTTTGTTAATGCATCCAGTGAGCTCTGAAATGTGCTTGTTGTAGAAGCCAAGTCTAAAAGAATGGTAATGACTGCTCTGGACTTTATGGGAGCTTAAATGTTAAGGAAGGTTCAGTGTGTGCCCCATGAAGGATTGGTACTGGAATCCTGTTGTCTGAATACTGATGCTCATTGCAGTTCACAAAATTCCTCTGACCACGACCTTCAAATTGTGGCACCAGTGCCTACACTGCGTGCTTCTTGTTGTAAACTCTTCAACCTTTAATGTCTGTACTTGTCAACAGAATACTGAGGGATTTGTTCATGTACCTGTGATTTCAAGAATTTGGGAGAACTGTTGCCCTGCTGGTTTTCATGGGATGCCTAACCCTGATAACTGAACCTCAGAAAGCAGCCGTGTGAGAGAGAAGCAGCATGAAATGAAATCAATACTTTAAGGACCGACTCTAATGTCAAGGATCCTGGCTTCTTACCCGTCTCCCAGAGCCTCTGTAACTGAATGATCCCAAGTCCTAAGTCTTGAGGCGGGAACACCAGGGGTTTCTTGTATATCTATATAGATGGAAACTGCCTTGACCTCATATCAGAGAAGACAAATTCTAAAGTGAAATAATGTAAAATAAGTTGAATGTTACATGCAACAGGAAGATAAATAGAAATTCATTCCTTCGGAGTTTTTCTGGGCCAACTTACCGCAGTTTTAAATTAGATGACTTATTGATTTAAAACGAATGCTCACCATATAGTAAACATTGTTTTTGTCTATATCCATAGGTCTTCTACTTGGTGCCTGTAGCATTTTCAATCGGTGTCATTGCAATTTTCAAGCTACCTGCCTTCTACAGTGAAAACAATCTAGGGGCTGTATCACTTCTCCTTTTGCTGTTTGGGTAAGTTGCTGATTAAGCAATGAAAAAAGAATTAACAGAAGTAAGCACTCCAAGATACATAGGACCTTAGTCTCATTAGCAAATTTACAGTTGTCTTGGGGTCATTTAATGTGAGGGATGACCAGCAATATATTACATTGCTAGTCCACAGTCTGTAAGTACCATATTGCTGAAAATTAATGTTATCATTAACAGGCATGACTGGGTACCACATATTGCACCAACTTACACACAGAATCTAAATTGCATGTAAAATGGACATTTTAGAATGACCAGAAACATATGAATGTGTATGGGTATTGCCTATATATGGCTTTATAAAATATGTGTAAGTTTATTTCTCTTTATTTTATTTGTCTTTTAGAGATGCCTATGGGCATACATACTGTTGTTTCTGTATTAGAGTAATACAGGTTGTGTAATGTAACTAACATTCAATGGAAAAGCTGATTATACTGTAAAAGCGTGGGTAATATCTTTTAGTTAAAATCTGGGGCAACTATAGGGCCTTTCTGTCTCTAGATCTATTAAAAACTACATGTGCTCATCTTTGCTCAACCTAGACCACCTGTCTTCTAACCAGTCTTGACTGCCTAGCAACCTACAATGATGTCATTATCTTTCCTCTCTTTTAAATGATAAGATTTATTCAGGTTGAACTCCGATTTCTGAGCAACAGAAATCTTGCCCGGACAGGGTAACACTGTTCCCTGCAGAGGATTAATTTATAGTTGTGATGATGGGAAGCTATCTGAGGTTTTTTTTAGAGATAGGTTTCTTGCTGTCATTTTCAAAAACATCTTTGAGGATCCTTTGTCAAGATGAGGGATGGAATAGAGACCTAGCTCCAGGGCTTCGCCACTCATCACTCACGTTTGCTTTTCCTGTGAAAACCTGTCTGAGTTTTATTTTATTGTCTCACAGAGCAGAATAACCAAGGCATAATTCTAACTTTTAGTATTATTATCCTACAGCTATGCAACATTTTCTTGGATGTATTTGCTGGCTGGTCTCTTCCATGAAACAGGAATGGCCTTCATCACTTATGTCTGTGTCAACCTGTTCTTCGGCATCAATTCCATTGTCTCCTTGTCGGTGGTGTACTTTCTTTCCAAGGAAAAGCCTAACGATCCGGTAAGGTCCTCCATTTGTCAGTTAAACGTCAGCAAATGAACCAGAGGCCTTAGTACATTCCATACGGAAAGATTTTCTTTATTCTGTATTTAAATAGAAAAGGATATCATTTGATTTTATTAAATTTAGGAAAGAAGAAACTATATCTTAAAAAATTAAGCTCTATCTAGGCTAATGCTTTTTATTGTATTACTGAGTGTTAATAATACTGACTTTTTCTAGGGCTTGAGTAAACCGATAGATATGAAATCGATAGATGGTATGGCACCAATTGGTCAGTTAAGCATTTTACTCACTAACAAAGTTCTCAGCTGCAGTGGTGATAAGAATGGCTTGGTTATATGACGTGAGTTAGGATTCATTTGAACACTCATAGAGGAAAAACCCAGTCCATTCCCTTTCAATCACGTATTGGAATCTACTTCATTGTAAGCATCACTCTCCATCCAGAGCTAACAATTATGATTAGTGAAAGAGAAGCACTAACAGTGCCAGGCAATTGTACAGAAAAGAATAGAGAGGAAATGAAGAGAGGTGAGGAACAGACAAGGACACTCCAGGGGGAGGAAGGGAAATCAAGAGGTGGAAGTCCTTGGTCTCAAGTGTGAATAATGTGAAAACGAGCCATTTGCGCCTCTTTGATATCCTGATATCCGTTGTCTCTTCTACCTCAGTTCACCTTGTCAGTCTCTCCCCAGGAAAGATTCGCCAAGGCTGCAAGCTTTCCTGAGCCCTCTCTCACTCTCTCACTCAAGAACCCCCTGATGCTGTTCTGCATCCCTTCGTTCCTGCCGGGCTTACCTCCCTCTAATCTAATGCAAATGACTTTGCCTCCAGGATTGGGTCTGATACCTTTGGCCACTTCGAGAAAAACATTTTTTTTACTTGTATTTTGATGACAAATTCTGCCATTTGTACAGCAAATGGAATATGCACTTCTGCCTTGCCTGAGAAGTAATTGCCAATCTGCTCAGGCTTCCCCATCTGTCTTCATCTGGTTTTAAATCTTTGTCAAGGGGCTGGAGAGATGGCTCAGTGGTTAAGGGCACTGACTGCTCTTCCAGAGGTCCTGAGTTCAATTCCCAGCAACCACATGGTGGCTCACAACCATCTGTAATGAGATCTGGCGCCCTCCACTGGCGTGTGGGCATACATGGAGGCAGAATGTTGTATACATAATAAATAAATAAATAAATCCTTAAAAAATTTTTTTTGTCAAGTTGTTGGAATCCTAAAACTAAATTTTGTTATTTCTCTTCTTTCAGACTCTAGAACTCATTTCTGAAACCCTCAAACGAATATTCCTGATATTCCCTCAGTTCTGTTTTGGCTACGGTTTGATTGAGCTCTCGCAGCAGCAGGCAGTTCTGGATTTCTTAAAGGCATACGGTGTGGACTATCCAAGTGAAACCTTTGAAATGGATAAACTAGGCGCAATGTTCGTGGCTTTGGTCTCTCAGGGCACCATGTTTTTCCTGTTGCGCCTACTAATCAATGAGTGGCTGATAAAGAAGCTCAGGTAAGCCACCTGTAAACAGCATTTGCCCTCCGTGATATTAGAGTCAGAATGTTCAGGGATGAGCAGTAACATGAGAAAATCAACATTAAAACCTTTTAACACAAGGTAGCATGATGTCATTCATTTAACTGTAGTATATAATTGTCCTAGTAAACAGCCTTTATATGGGTCTGTAAATGTAGTAGAAAGGCCCACTTGTTTGTTTCCAGCTGCCAAGAACTGAAATAATCACACAGAAACCATATTATTTGCGGTACTGTTTGGCCAATAGCTTAAGCATATTTCTGGCTAACTCTTATATCCTAAACTAACCCATCTCCATTAATCTGTGTATAGCCACGTGACCATGGCTTGCTGGCAAAGTTTCAGAATGTCTGTCTCTAGCAGTGGCTCCATGGCTTCTCTCTCACTCTACCTTATTTCTCCCAGCATTCAGTTTAGTTTTCCCTGCCTAGCTCTGTTCTGCTAAGCCACTGGTCAAAACAAATTTTTTATTGTGAATACCAATGGCATTCACAGCATATAGAGGGGAATCCCAAATCATGTAAGTGTTTGTTTGGAATAAAAGACAAAATTAAATAAGCATAGCTGTTAACTAAAGTTAAGAGTCAGTGATGGAGAGAGGATATGAATATAAACAGAAGTATCAAGTAAAGGAAGATAAAAAGGAAACCTTGAAGGTCAGAAGTGAAGCAGGTTTGAGTGTGTAGCATGGGCAGTGAGTCTCAAAAGTGAGGGCTGGGATGAAGTGATGAGAACATCAAAAAAGGGACACAGATGAATATATTCGCTCCAATCCACACTGCCTTCCTGGGTAGTGTTCCAACAGATAATACCACAAACCCAGACTTGCACATGCAAAGTTATTAACCATATTGACCATTTCTAATAATGACAGAGTGGAAACAACCAGCGTTCCATTATTTAGGGATTGCTTAATTTATATACATACATTTGTAAGTGTAACACTATTGAGCCATTAGGAAGAATGATCCAGGGGCTGGGGAGGTGAAGAAGAATGCTTGCTATGTAAGCATGAGGACCTGAGTTCAGATGCCTAGGACTTGCATGAAAAGCTGACTGTATGCCAGTAAATATAACCGCACCATTGTTGGACACACGGTGAGACAGATAGATCCCTAGGGCATGCTGGCCATCCACTCTAACCAAAGCTGCAAACCTTGGCTTCACTGAGAGACTCTGCCTCAAAGGATAAGGTGTAGAGTGATGAAAGAGCAGGATACTCAACATCTTTTTCTGCGTAAGTGTGCATGGTCAAGTGTACTTGCACATATATGATCAAAAACGCACACAAATTAGAACATGCACACAGAGAAGGAATGATCCAATTATCTATGTAATATCTGTTCTAATATTTATTAAATAAAAGTAAAAGGTTAAGAAATGAATATGATATATTACCATGTGAGTTACAAACAAGTTTACCTTCTTATAGTAGGTTATCTTTATTGTCAGTATTGTTTGTATATTGATTGCTTTTCATATTCTATTTTCTAGTACCATTTGGACTTTAATATATACCTATATTACCTATTTAAAATAAAGATCTGGTTTGGACTTTATCTGAGAAACTAATGGCAATCTAATAATAGCTAGTAACCAGAGAACACTGTGATTGCATGATGGGTTAACAGGTATAATTTTGTCAGAGCAGTGCAGACTGGAATGCAAGAGTCAGAGACACAAAAGTAGTTGAGGTTACTGATAAGACTGAAGCTTATCATAGAGATAGAAACAGGCAGAAAAATAGTCCATGACCGAGAGTTCCAAGGCATTTTTAATGTTTGGAGACTGATTGCATGAGTGGGCTTTAGATTAGATTTTAGTTGAGAGATTAGCTGTAAACAGAA
This sequence comes from Alexandromys fortis, assembly GCF_014885135.2. Classification (NCBI taxonomy): domain Eukaryota; kingdom Metazoa; phylum Chordata; class Mammalia; order Rodentia; family Cricetidae; genus Alexandromys; species Alexandromys fortis. Next base: position 3,003,900 of record NW_026067966.1, read on the forward strand.
TACAGAATAAGTAACACTTGAATTATAGATGATCTTAAGAGGAAAGACCTGCCGATTGACAGCAGTACCGAGCTGGGTTCTAGTTCCCTCCCCTTGAAAAAATAAGGAAAGAAAGGAGAATATTGTTGAGTATATATCTCACTTTAAACTTATCACAGTAAACAGGAGGAGGAAGGTGGGATGGAGAAAGAAAAGGAGCAAGAGAAAAAAGAAGGGAGGAGTGAAGGGGAGGGAGCAGTAGACAGTTGTTATAGTGATAAGGTGATGGATGATCTTGGGCTTATATCTGTTGAGTTTAATAAAGATTCTGAACTCCTGGTTAGAAGCTGACTTTCAGACATCCATCTCATTGTTACTGAAATTAGTATTTGGAATTTTAACAGTGGATCTTAAGCATTTTACACATGGAAAGTAAACACTGTGGAAAGAGCACCACTGTTGCCACTTCAGTCGTTTAAACAGGATAACATAGCAAATGTAAGAGCAGCCTTACAGTAGGCAGCATGCTCCAAGAGGGGTGAGAGCATTGAAATTTGCAGGCTGAGTGGCGTCATTTCAGAATCTATTGCATAAAATCACTGGGTTTGGTTTTTAGGCTCTTCTTCAGGAAATTTGTATCCTCACCTACCATGGAGACAGTAGATGAAGACGAAGACGTACGGGCTGAGAGATTGAGAGTTGAAAGTGGTGCTGCTGAGTTTGACCTGGTCCAACTCCATCGTCTCACGAAGACCTACCAGCTTATCCACAAAAAGATAATAGCTGTTAATAACATTAGTCTTGGGATACCCGCTGGAGAGGTAGGGACCATGGTTTTAGTCTTCTAGTAATAGAAAACTCAAGCCCCGAGTATCTGTGTGTGTGTGTGTGTGTGTGTGTGTGTGGTGTGTGTGTGTGTGTGTGTGTGTGTGTGTGTGTGTGTGTGTGTGTGTGCTGTATAAATCTTTGGTTTTGTTGTCAGGGAAGATTCACCCCCAGAACACAGCAAGTCCTAAGTGCCTGTTTCCACTGTTGCTGTCTCTGGGATGGACCATTGGCAGGACTCTCATCCTTGAGGATGCTCTCTGACATCTCTCATTCAAAGTCCTTCAGAAATACAGCTATTCTCAGAGGGACATCTTAGCATGAATTCACTTCTATTCTTAAGTTTTCCACCGACATGAACTTGAGGTAGCTTTGCAAGAGGAAAAAGAATATGGCTGCCTCTTTTTAGTTTGCTGAGCAGAGCTGAAGAGTGCAGGCATCAATTCATTCAGTGACATAAATTATTTCATCAGTGGCTCTTTCAGCAATGTTGTGATTTTGTGTAAAGTATGTGAAATCTATAACTGTAATTAATTCTTTGAGTTAGCACATCTTACTTGAGGGGTAGTTTATCATGTCACATAAGGGGTACCACAGCACAGATAAAGCAGAGTGTCTCTATCTACAGGTTTTCTGGTGCTTAGAGGAAAGAGAGCACATAATACGCCCCCCCCCATTTTTTTTAGAAGAGAAACTCCTCCCAAATGCCAGTAGAGCAGTATATTATCCAGATACAATTCTAATGATATATTCTTCCCGGGAAGGTGTCTCGCCCAGGGAGGAGGAGGAAGTTACAATAGCAGCATGTCTCTATAGCTCACATCTGTTTTCTTTCTCTCCCCGTCTCAGTGCTTTGGTCTCCTCGGTGTGAACGGAGCAGGGAAAACTACTATATTTAAGATGCTGACTGGAGACGTAATTCCTTCGAGTGGGAACATCCTGATCAGGAACAAGAGCGGGTACAAATGGATACTTATACTTACCGAGCACAGCACAGTTTTAACAAGCTTTTATGTAGTTTCATGGTTGCATCATGAAGTCTTTGTGACCTAAGGAGGGGAACCACTAAAGTGACTGAAGTTCATTCTAAACCTTAACTATGACTCTGGTAGTAAGAGTTTTCCCTCTTTTATCAAAATTCTCTCTATATTAACAAAGACAAAGTGACTAACCCAATACTAGTGACCCACTGTTAGAATCTCATGTGTGCTGATTGTCTCCATTTAGATCCCTGGGTCACGTGGACTCTCACAGCTCATTGGTTGGCTACTGCCCTCAGGAGGATGCCTTGGATGACCTGGTAACTGTGGAAGAACACTTGTATTTCTACGCTAGGGTGCATGGAATTCCAGAGAAAGACATCAAAGAAGTGAGTACACATACGGAAAGCAGCTTACTCTGAAGACCGCTGCTATCTCTACCCCTTCTCTCACGGTATGCCTGGAAAAGCCAATGCGCCATGCAGGAAACCCCTTCTAACCAGTGACCCAACTAGGCTTGATTGTATATTCTGTATCCAAACTTGCCTAAGCGCGTGGCTTTGGAAGCGCCTTGGCCTTACTTTGTTCAGCTCTCTTAGTAAGTAGATATTCACACCGTGTTTGACTCCAAGTTGAACCTTGATTGGTGATGTTAGTAATTGTTTAACTGTTCAAATAAATGTTGGTATACATGATTCTCTGCAACATCTCCAAGTGAAATAGAAGAGCTTCCATTTCTACTTCTTTTTATTTATTCTTTATTTTTTACTTATCACCGCATGGGATTGAACTCAAGGCTTCATACATGCGGAGTATATAACCTACCACTAAGTTGTAATATCAACTTTGACTTTTATTCTGTAACTCTGTATACCACTGCAACAATTTATTATTTGTAATGACTGACTAAACACTTGAGGGGCATTCCTTTGTTCTTCCAGTTCCGGAGAATTGATGGGAATCTCCAACTAGGATTTCATCATTTGTTAGGGTTGCTTTATTGCAGAAATAACTGCAAGAATCCAGGGTTCCTAATGCATGGCAGTTTTGATAGCAGGTCAGTTTTCAATAGCCTTAAAGTCTTTCTGACAACTCACAGCTCTGTAAAAACTAAGGATGAAGTGGGATGGCAATCAACAGGAAACCAGCCTTTGAACTCCTCTGCCTTAGGTCTCTGGCTTTTAAGCATTGTAGGAGAATGCTGGAGTAACAGCATAAGGTAGTCTGTAATTGTAAGCACATACAAACATTTGAAAATGCACCTCCAGGGAATTGTTTTTCTCTTTTTGATGAAGTGTTGATGTATAATCAATCTTTTAAAGATGAAAATGAAATCTGTGTTGAATTTAAATATTTTCATTTCTTCCAGACCTGTATTCTCCCCTAGAAACATTTCTTTGCACTGGCATGTTTTGGTGCCTTAAGGTCTTGACTCAGGGGTGGGTTGCCTAATTCCTCTTCTTCTTATCCACAGACAGTTCATAAACTTCTTAGGAGACTTCACTTGATGCCCTACAAGGACAGATCTACCTCCATGTGCAGTTATGGCACAAAAAGAAAGCTGTCCACTGCCCTGGCCTTAATAGGGAAACCATCCATCCTCCTGCTGGTAAGCGAGGCATTGGAAATCAAACTATAAAGGATCAGAGCAAGATATCCGGGCTTGTGTTGAATAGTTGTTCCACCGGCAGCGCCACCAGCATCTCGTGAAGTCTCACTGTGTGCCAATCACTGTCAAAGACTACGACATAACGAGAATTTGTATTAACAAATAAGTTATGATCGTGACAGTGTCCTCAGAAAAACAGATGTGTCTGAAGCAGTGGCGCAGGAGACTCCAGAGAAAGCACTCAGCGTGTGATTGGGAAATAGCTCCAAAAAACTCAGGGGTTCAAATATGTTATAGAAGAGGTTCAGATTTAATTCCCACTTATTGATGAAATCATCTTCCTGTTAGGTCCTGATCAATTGAACTAGCAGTGTCCAATTTTTTTTACTGTGGAAAGAGGTGCATTTCAGAACAGTGTTGTGCTACAACTATATTCCTTTGTAGCTTAAAAATGTGAAGTTATGGAAAAAACACTGTGTTACTTCATATGCATTTGGTAAAGGATCAAAAAATACATTCCACATTTATATTTGGTTCAGAGCTGCAAAATTTAATTGATCACCTGAAAATGCAAATTGCCCACACTAGTGATATAGTATTCTGCTCCCGAGGCCCACCAAAGCAAAAGGGCCTTTATTCCAGAGAAATAAACGTGTCCCTATTTTGGAAGATTGCCTTCATTCAAGAACCTCTGAGTTTAAAAAGAACTTTAACTGCATGCAGCAAAACCCAGCTATAAATCAGCACATTATTCCAGGGATTAAGTCACACAGTGGATCCAATCATTTAAGCTGCCTAGACAGACCATATTTCCAGAATACCGGAAGCTTCTAATGCATTACATCGCTGCCAGTCAGTGTTTATAATGGAAGTCTATTGTGTAAGCATCCCTTAAGCTGAACAAAGCAATCCTGGGGCCCCCTTGTGAGATAATAGATGAAGAGCCGTTTGCATGAAAAAGTACCATGTAAATGCATGTAGTAATGAGCTGAGGAAACACAGGCTACAAGCCGAAGGCCCTGCCGTATGAATACACTGCATATTCATTACATTTTCTCCATAAAATAGAAGCAGTGACAATACCTCCTTTGTCATCTCCTCAAAGTAGCTCTCACCGCTTTATTTAGATTCAGCATACTGCTATGCATGATAAACTTCTGGTGACCTCATTTAATCCATTGCACATACGTTTTGAAAATTTTTATTTAATTGTGGCCTATAATTTTTTTCATTTATCCACCCGTTGGGATCCATTACTACTTGTTTACATTATCTGTTATTTCATTTTAAAAAGTCTCTTCTGTCTGAATCTATAGAAGTCTCATTGACTTTGAAGACTATTGTGGATTTTTCCACTTTGGCGACTTCTACAAATCTCATTTTTATTTTCCCAAAGAGTCTTAAATTTCAATTAATAACAAAACACTAAAAATACATGCAGAGCTTAGTCACTGAGACGTCAAGTCGTGTTGTCTTCTGCTTCGCATGGCACAGGATCGCTGGCAGCCACAATCCCACTTGCAGGGGGAAGATGGCAATCTCGTCGATGGAGCTTCAAATACATATGTGAGAACGTAGAATTAAATGTAAAAAACTCTGCTCCTCTGGTAATTGAAGTAGATTTTTTTTTCAAGGAAAGTTAAGAGGCGGATGTCAAGTAACAGGATGTCAGCTTCACCGAAACACTTCTTTAAACAGACTGACAATTTTAAATACTTAATTGTGAGATTTTGACAGCAGCAGAAAAAATCTTATTATGTCTAAAACATATACATGTATAAAACAAGTTAGTCACAGGACCTCAAAAAGTACTTTCTGCTCCCAGGGAGTTGAGAAGTGGTGACTCTTATATAGAGCCTCATCAAACATTATTTGATACATTTTTTTTTTCTGCTAACTCTCTATTAAGGACGAGCCGAGCTCTGGGATGGATCCCAAGTCAAAACGACACCTCTGGAGGATCATTTCAGAAGAGGTGCAGAACAAGTGCTCTGTCATCCTCACATCTCACAGGTAAACCGAGTCAGGGCCCTGGGGATTCTGATGTGACACATATAGAACATGAGTACTCATCAGTGCTCAGAGTATTTTCTTTTTAATTGTGTGTGTGTGTGTGTGTGTGTGTGTGTGTGTGTGTGAGAGAGAGAGAGAGAGAGAGAGAGAGAGAGAGAGAGAGAGAGAGAGAGAGATGTGTGTGTGTAGAGGTCAGAGGGCAACTTGAGAAAGTCATGAGGGTCTCACAGAGCAGACTCAGGTAGTTAGGTTGGAAGCAGGTGCCTTTATCAACTGAGCCCTCCCATCAGCGCATTTGGAGTATTGCATGTTTGTAGTGAGTCAAGACTGGGTTTCACAGTGAGGATAGTGTGGTAGGACAGGGCATAGGGTCTCAGCAGACATTTTTACTGTGAAGCTCTCATGACTTATCCTTGTTTATTGTTCCCAACTGCCTTTCAAACGGTTTCACACTCCTTAGTCTCCTCCTCACGCAATACCCCCTCTTATTAGTCAGGCTGAGTGCCTCTTGGCTCTGCACCCCCTCACCGGATGTTCTGTCTCCATGCATTTCTTTATGTATGTTTTCTTCTTGAAGTAGTCACCACCAACTCCTTGCAGGTCCTCACCTCGTCAGTCCACCCACACTGCTCTCTATCACAGCATAGCCCTCTGTCTCTACGAAGACAAGGAAGCATTTTATCTATGCCTCTTTGACGACATTGGCCTATTGTTACGATTTGGATTAAGTTCACCTTTCATTATAACGATCGCAAAGCAGAAAATAATTAGATGTGTTTATTCTGAGAGTTGTGTGTATGCCAACATGGAGCCTGTCACCCTGAAGCTAATCATTGTACTCCCATGGACTTCTGCATGGCTTGAACAGGGTGATAACTGGGACTCCCTCTAGGTATCATCACCCAGAAAACGAGAAAGCTTGTCATCAGGTACAAACCCCAAACAAAGCCAACTGGAGTATGAGATAGCAAGGAAGATGCTCTGGGTGGTTTTGGAAAAATGTAGGTTTTGAGTTAGAGCTTGTGTGAGCTGGGAAGGACTGTTGGGTTGGACAGTAGAAGTGGTCTAGACAGGAGAGATGGCCTTGAGTGTAAGAGGACAGGAATAAACCCCGTCTGAACATGCTTACTTTATATTTCAAGACTTTTTTTTTGTTCTTTCTCAAGAGAGAGTTCTTGTCATTTTGTTTGTGAGTCTAGTCTATCCTTCAATAGCTTAACCTTCAACAGCTTAACCTTAAACTAGTTACAAGTATGCTTACCACTTTAGCCCGATTTCTGTGTCCTGGATGTTAGTAGTAATCTGCCTTCTCTTTTAGTATGGAAGAATGTGAAGCCCTTTGCACCCGGCTGGCCATTATGGTGAACGGAAGGTTCCAGTGCATTGGATCTTTGCAGCACATAAAGAGCAGGTAACCAATAGATACGGTTTTGCACACTGTGTAGGGGAATTGTTCCAGCAGTTACACCTGTGCTTACCCCAGTCTTTACTGTGCAATGGATAGAAAACCTGAGAAGACTCTCCTCATTGCAAGTAATCATTAACCCACCTAAAATTTAAATTATTTTATTAAAGGTTTCTTGTATTTTTAGTTAACAACCTCTGAGTCTTAGAAAGTTTGAAGCTCCTCATAGTCATAATAATAAATCATTTACAACTAAAATACTCCCAGGAAGTAGTTTCACGAGTATCCCCAATAACAAATTAGATGTGACAAGTACGTGAAGGCATAGAGTTTTTAATCTACCATGTTTGTTTGCCATTTGCTCAAGCTCTCTGTAAGCTATTTAACATTTTCACCACATTCAAAGCCTTTGACTCAAGAATACACTGGGAAAAGATGCAAAAATATGATATTAGCATCACATTAAAATTAAATTATTAATTTATATTCCCAAGTTATGTATATATGTATGGGTGTGTGTGAATCCCTAAACTACAGCATGATACTTTATATATTTCCATACAGAAACTTAATTGTCTTATCAAAATAGTATCATGTGAGATAAAGACAAAATGATGACAGAGGTATTGAGTTGCTTGCAGGGTGTCATAACTTGTACATGAACTCTGCTCTTAGCATAGTTAACACCAGGATACTGATTGACTGCATCCTTAGTGTTGGGACCCCAGCGTCTTTAACCTTCGTGACTGACATCAAATCTCCAATGTCCTGCCTCTCAAGACCTTGATCTAACTTAGAAAGAATTTAACTCCAAAAGTTGACATCTATCATTGTCACTTGACGACTGTCAAAGGAAACCAAGATTGTGTGCTTTCATTCCAGTGTTGCTTTTGCCCCAAGATTCTGGAACAGTTAGAGATAGAAATTAAAAACAAACAAAAAATAAAACATGGCATTGAACTGTCCAGTTTGCAGCATGCGCTGAACTTTTAAAGCAAAATGAGTCTTTATATATGATAAGGGGCTGTAATGGTCAGCCTGGGACATATTTCATTATCTAGAATTCCAAAGGAGCTATTTTGGCAAAATGTAATTCACACTGTATTTTTGCACTTTTAGGTTTGGACGTGGATTTACTGTCAAGGTTCACTTGAAAAATAATAAAGTGAGCATGGAAAACCTCACAAGGTTTATGCAGCTGCACTTTCCAAAAACATACTTAAAAGTAAGTGATATTTCTGCCTTTTGACTTTGACTGGCTTTTCGAGTAATAACAAAGTGGATGTTTGCTATTTCCTAGTGGATCACAGTGTTGTTATTCATCCTAACCCATTAGTTCAAGATGTCAACTTTATACAAATAAATAAAGCCTCCAGATTATATAATGTTGTAGGTATTTTAAATTAATGTAGTTATTTTATACCTGCATATTAATTTCTTCCTTACAAAGTCTTTATAATCTACTGAATTTGTTTTCAAGATGTATACATTGCCAGCTTAATAATCACATACACACATTAGGGAGCCAAGGATTGACAGGCATTATATGACCAACGACATTACTTACAGAAAAAAAAATAGTGGACTCAGAATTCTTCAGCTAGGAGATTTTTATCTGCTTTGTTCCTCTCCTTTGAAAAATAAGCCCACAAAGGTCTGAGCAATCCTCTGCTCCCAAAATGATTGAAGTGTCTTAAAGCTGGTTCCTTCTTGCTTATGCAGTAAAACCGGCCAGATGGACACACAGGGATATGCACATTTGTGTCTCACATATTTAATGTACTTGGCAGAGAAATCATCAGAATAACATCTTTGACAGACAGGTCATTTGTACACATTGAGGATGACAAATAATTGTTGTTAAAAGGAAATCAAATAGAATAATGAAAAGAAATTGGAAAGCTGAGAGTTGAGCCTGACCGTGTGGAGGAGATATCTAAGGAGTCATGTAAGGACTCCGAACTTCGTTGATCTTATTTGTAAGCAAGACTAAACACCTACTTTACACAACAGGGGTTGAAAATGTCTGGTGTCTTCACAAACTGTAGGGCATGATATTAATGTGAGCGGATATTAGATAGCAAAGGAACACATTATTAAAATAATTGTTTTACCTTCATAAAATATTTTGTCTCAGCCTCCCCAAGTCTCGAATCATTTCTCTAGGAATATTAGCTTTCAAGTTTCTTGTCGAAGCCCATCTTTCTTCTACAAATGGTGTTCGTCTCACACAAGGAGTCAGTTGCTTGGTTGTAATGTTCATTTACTGAGTCAAGATTCCATTTTCCCTGGTGTGTGCCTCCTGGGACAAAAGCTACCCAAAGTAAATGAGCTGATGATAAAGGCCATTTCTCCCCAAGAGAGTACCTTTATACTTTTGCAATAATGTCTATATCTCTTCAAATGGAAGATACCTGTGCTGATCAGAATTAAACATGCAAGACAATCAAATTACAGGGACAGGGTCAATGAACATAAAAAGTTATCGGGGGGGGGCAGGTTCCAGACAAGGAGGGGAGAAAGAGAAAGTCTGGAAAGTAAGCTGAGACACACCAACTAGATAGTGCTACAAACACTGCAGAAGTAGATTCTGCAACGAGACAACATCTGACCAAGCTAGCATTCAGCTTCTCTAGCTGCTTTGTGGCAGAATGAATCAGCACGTCTGGTTCCTAGGCTTCCAAGGAGCCTGCTGCCTTAACTCATTTGTGGAGGAAGGAGCATCAATTCAGTTGTGTGAAGGGAGCTCACAGAGAGGAAAGGTCAACGTTCCTTAAGTTCCCATCTTAAAGAGAGATGCGTTAAAGAAAAACACACCCCCCCAAAAAAAAAAAAACAAACTAGGCAAAACATTAAGAAGAGCGGGTGTTAGAGACACTCCAAGAAAACGGCATTAGGTTATGAAGTACACGATCCTAGTGGTTAAAGCCTAAGAACTGAAAAGCCTTGTGAGGTTTTAAGGTGAGTCGAGAAAAGTAGGCAATGGTTTCTAGACAACTTCAACACTACTGAAGCCTAGCATTCCTAAACTCATATCAGCTGAACAGCGAATCAGTTAAAACTGACCCTCAAGATGAGCATATGGGATGCATCCTACAGGGTCCCCCGGCCCCCAGATGAGATGGTAACTTTTGAAATGCTCATGGGGCCAGGATGCTTTGAAATTTTCATTAACTTTCTGATTTCTTTTCTCTCTGATGTCCATAAAACTTCTCATTTCATCTCTATAAGCTGCTAGTTTCAAAATATGCCCATTATTTACACCGTGGCACTGTTTCTCCCAGGGAACAACTTCCATCATTTTCCCCAGCTGTCCATAAAGTGAAATCTGATCAAGTCGATGTTACCTTGCCATTGTCAAACAGGTCTTTCCCTTTGGTTCCTGCAGGATCAGCATCTTAGCATGCTAGAATACCATGTGCCGGTCACAGCAGGAGGAGTAGCAAACATTTTTGACCTTCTGGAAACCAACAAGACTGCTTTAAATATCACAAATTTCCTCGTGAGCCAGACCACTCTGGAAGAGGTAACATGCATGCCATAATCCATAGCAAGTGTCACACATTAGTTATTATGCATCCTGCTTATTTCTTTTTAATGACATTTAATTTACTTTTAATTAAGTCAGTATCTAATCTTGCACCTGAAAACCTTAGCAAAGAGCCTAATTTATTTCTAACTGCATTTGAGATATTAAAAAATAGATATGAAAAGCATTCGTAGCTATTTTTAGTGGAGAAATGAAGTTATTTTTTACAGTGTAAATGACATCTACTTCCATAGATGTTTACGTGTGCATGGAAGCAGGAACCATTCTCGTCACCTCCGAAATAATTAACTGTTAATGCTTCCTCTTCTTCCTTCTGGGTGGGTTTCATAACGAAGGTTTCCATTACTCAGTGTCCTGAATTAGCGTGTACGGGACGAGAGACCGAGAGTGTACAGACCCTCCCTTACATTCATTAAATTCACACACTTCATACAGCAAACGGAGAATTTCTTTCTCTTCCTTACACATCTTAATTACCTTTCCACTCCAGAGTGGAAGGCAGCTCCCTAAGTCATCCACCCACAATCTCTCCACTGAGTGTTATACAGCTCAGCCAACGCAACGAACAAAAAAATAAACTTTATGCTTGACTTTGAAGTAAGTTGGAGAGTAAGACAATGGATTGTCCTGCATTTTATGGATCAATGTTTTATAGGGACTTAAGTCAATTATGGTTTTGCTAACACTGAAGACTTACTTATTCTTAGACATTTGACCAACATTGAGCAACATGAATAGGAAAACTAGATCCTCAGTGACATTGAGATCAATTTTACAATTAATAAGTTTAATGATTTTAATCACATAAAAAGGTCTTCCTGCTAGATAATTGGCAAACTTAACATAATGGGAGTTTTTTGCACAAATTTTATTCTGTGTATTACCTGCTGAAACTAGTGAATTCTCTCTTGATATTTCTATTTAAACATTTGATAGGGGATCAGGCTGGGATCCTTATCATATGTGATGAAGGTTTCAGTGGGGATCATGTGGATTATAGATGCATGGCTATAGATGCTTAACCATAGATTTAAATTTAGACTATGGCAAAAATGTAGTCATAGTCACAGAAACGAGCATACATTTTAAAGTCTAGTTGAAGTTGGCTGAATAAATGGACTTCTAGGGAGGATGCGCATGCAAGCCTATGAGCATGTCCTAAAGAAATCTTTTCTTAAGTTTAAGTGTGTGAGAGGAAAAAAGGGAGGTAGTGAATGAGGGAAAGCAAGAGAGAGTGGAATGGAGAGAGAGGCAGAGAGAGATGAGGGGAAGAGAGAGAGAGAGGAGAGAGAGAGAGAGAGAGAGAGAGAGAGAGAGAGAGAGAGAGAGAGAGAGAGAGAAAGCCTTATTTCTTTTATTTACCTGGCACTAATGTCTTTCATTCCCTTAAAAAACTCAGGTTTTCATCAACTTTGCCAAAGACCAAAAATCCTATGAAAATGTCGATACCAGCAGCCATGGTTCCTCCATAAGCGTTGACTCACAGGATGGCCAGAGAGAGTCTTAGCAGCTGCAGCAGCAGATTCAACTTCAGCAAATGCCTGATGGATGCCTTTCCAAGAGGACACCATTTTTAAAACATCTCTTCCTTTAAAAGTGTTATGCTGCACACAAGTGCACAGCATGAGACTGACAAATTAAAATGGATACCAGCAAATGTTATTGCTCCCGAAACGATTGCCTTGTACTCAACACAGTGAGCATGCAATGTTTATGCGGGTGATCCTTAGGCAAACGGTCAACCTCACGATGGATGTCTTAATTTATTACTTTCAATAAAAGGGCAGCTTAAAAAAACATGGGTATTAGTAGTTGAAAAGTAAGGCCAGAGAAGAAAAGTAAGGTGGATGAGGGGAGACAGTTCGGTGCTCAAACAAAATAACTTATTTCTAGAAAATAGCATGAACCCATGAATCTAGTATTTTGTGTAAAGCGCTAAGGACTGGATTAACATTGACAGAAAGCAGTGAGCACAGTCACTATAGGAGGTGCATGTTAGTTTCAGTGCCTGTGAATACATGGGGCCAGGGTGAGCCCCGCAATGTGCCTTATGATAAGAATACAATGAGACAGCAGTTTACCCTGGTGGTAAACCAAACTTAGATCCATTCCATTTGTGCCTGGCCAATGTAAGGCACATGGAGAAGATGCTTCTTGCTTATTGAGAGGAGACAGGTGTGTCAGCTGGGCAGATCCTGGAAACCGTAAAGAACTCACATGCTGCTGGCAGGCAACATTTTTAAAGCTCTTCCAGAAACCTTCACAATTCTAGTTTCTACACAGGAAACCTTGCTGTGAAAGAAAAATTAATATGGAAATATTTTTCAGCTTACTATCTCTCTGGTTGACTTGGAATTATATCTATGATTACAAGATAGACTACTTGATAATGCTAAGTTACATACCCTTTGAATGTGTGTGTGTGTGTGTGTGTGTGTACGTTTGCCAGCTTTGACACAACTGTTCTGTTTCAATGAGCAATAAATTCAAAGTTTAAAAGAAGCTATTAATGATTCCATTTTGTTTGCTAGGGAAGAGCCAGGGACCACAGTTAGGAGACACATGGCCTATGAGGTTCCATGTGACCTGGCCCCTGCTTTCTTTGTTACTGTCACCAGCATCCATCTCCCCTTCTTCTTTAGGATTGAGTCCTGCTGGTCTCTTGCCGTTCCCATGATGCTCTACACTCCTCACCATGTCTGAAGGTTTTCACTTAATGATCCCTTAATGCGAATGCTTGGTCTCCACTGACTGTGTCCATCTGACAGTCTTGAGCAATGTTACACTTTCCCAGAGAAGCTTTACCGCCTTGCTTTTTCAGCGTAATCTGATTCCTCCATTCTAACACTACATTGCCACTCCACTTTTGTGTGAAAGCTTGTATCATAATTTGTCATGTATCTAGACTTTCAATATGTCTTTTAACAGATAGTAACACAATTTTAGGGAATGTAAAATGTCCTTAAGAGCCAGGAATGCTTATGATCCCAGAGTTCAGAAGGTAGAGGTAGGGTGATCATGAGTTTGAGGACAACCGGGGCTACCTTGTAATTCAAAGGCCAGCATGAAGTACATAGTGAGTCCTTATCTCATAAACAAATACAACGGAATTAACTCAACACTAGAACAAGTACTCGCTGAGTACGAGTCCCTGGATACAGTCCACATTGAAAAAAAAATATGGCTATATATGGACACCTATCTATCTGTCTATATATACATATATATTCTTTTATTTATATTATATAACTATACATATATAATCTTTTAGAATAGAAACTTTAATTCTGAGGGCATGGGAGTCTTCAGTCCCAGATTACATGAAAAATAAAAAAAATTACTACTGGAAATTGCCCTTTTTGTGGTAGGTTTCTTGATTGCTTGATTGTTTCTAAGCAATGGTAGGGAGGGAATCAAACTTTAAATGGTCTTTTAGAATGAAGAAAATTCTAATTTTTTTCACATCCATTCACTGGGCAGCTTTATTGTAGACTGGCCCCATTACCATTACATCCTCATTAAAACTAATCACATTCACAAATGCTTTATATGAATGAATGTGGAAACTAAAAAATGAATATGTCGACCCCTTCTTTGATGAGGTGCCTTCACAGAGAATGAAGAGCCTAAACAAAAATAAAAGACAAGGGGGCATGTGCTGACTGGAGTTTTTAAACCATCTTAGGGCATGGGTTAGCGGTTCCTGCCAACTGAATCTGCACGTTGGTGGTTCTTACCTGGCCTCTACTTCTCCAACTGCACATTCACCTAAGTGTTTGGTACTCGTGTCTCTTAATAGACTTGATACTCAGTGAAGACAGAATCTGTTTTGATCTTCCTAACACTCTCACCACCTGCACATAGAAGAAGCGTTATGGTGTTTAGTACGTATGTGTTGGTGATATGAATAAATAAATGAATAAGAAACAAAAGAGGAGCTGGTGTGGTTGGCATGGAAACCACACATCCTGAATCTGTTTAAATTTCTGAAATGCAGTTTCCCATGAGATAGCTTATTCAGACAAAGGGAGAAAAGAACGATATTTTCTGCCATATTACAGTAAATCTTCTGGGATGGGCTGGCTTGGATAACATCTTTGAAATCAGAATTCTAATGCCATGTTTTCATAAATTGTTGCACATTTATCTCTTCTTTTATTGGGGTAGACCACATAAGGGCTTCATGGTTCCCTTTTCACATAAAAATAAGGAATGCGTATGAAAATTTACTTAATTCTGTATTCCTGTGGGTCTCTCCATAACAGAGGAAGTGTTTTCAGAATTCCCAACCCTCCGAGGAGGATTCTCCACTCTTGATAAAACCTACAGAATCTCCCTTCTTTCCATGAATTATTTGTATTACTTCTGAGAATTGCGGCAATTTTCAGTTCATCTACAAAACTAAATTTTCATGATAGCAAAACATTGAATACAAAATAAGAAAAAAATTGGAAGATGATATATACACAGTCTTTTCCCAAACTGTCCTCTGCTTTTCTAATTCACTCATCCCAAAAATGGGTGAGTATGTCCTGGGTGGGGTGAGGGTGGGGAAGATGGAGCAGGCTGCCACCCTTTTACTTCTCCCCGAACTCAGGGGCCTACTTGATTCACTAACCAAAACTTTTCAACGTAGCACAGCAAGTTAAAAGAAAAAAAAATAGTGTTTTCTTTGACATCATTTGTCACAGTTGATCTAGTGGCTACTTGCTATAAATTCATACTCATTTGGACAAGTGGGGAAAAAAATCTAAAGTAAAACAGAGATATATAATTAAAGCAACCATATCGGCTACTTACTAGTGATTTGTTACATGTGAAATGCTGGGTCATATGTGTTATATCTATTAAAATGTTACAAATATTTATTGCTGAATACATTAACTTGAATGTTTGTGATTTCTCCACACTTTAGTGCTGAGCTGTAACTGTGCCTGGCATGGGCGTCTCTGGTGCTGCTCATACTGCTTGTGTTCCAGATTCCCCTGTTCTCTGTGGTATAGCCTTCAGGAGTGAAGGGCATCGTAGGAGGGAAGTAGAAGCATTCCTTAGCTCTCTTCTAGGATCACTCTGACCCAAAGCCATGATTCTCAAGGACTTTGTTCCTACGATGTAAGCACCTGTAAGGTATCCTACCCACTGGGGATTCCAACCCTAGCAGATTCTATTCTAAATGCAGTTGTTTCACTTTCTCTTTGGATTGTTCCATCATTAGTTTATAGTATAGCAATTCATGTCTATGGGTTGATGAATTGATCTAATAATTCCAACATTTTTCTCATAGAATATTTAGGATTTCTACACTTATTAGAATATCCCTCAGAAAAGGTCATTTTATTTCTCTCTTTTTTAATTTTCATGATATTTATTTTTCTTCCTTGTCTATTTCTCCAACTAGAATTTCCAGTAATATGTTGAATACATATTCAAGTCATCTTTGGCTGCCTTTCACTCACATCTTCATTGTTATTATGAAATATATAGAACACAATTTGTGTCTATCCATATTTCATCAGCTATTAATGGAACAATCTAGATTTTACAATAGACAACATACATTTAATAGGCGACATAGTGAATTAACTTTTTCAAAAACACTTACACATCCACAATCACTTTAACCTCAACTTAATGCTATAAAGTATTATCACTGAAAAGAGAAACAGGATCAAAGAAACTAAACAGGTGACAACAGTACATAAAATGTGTTAGATTATGATGGTCATATTTTTATCCACTCCAAGTCATTTCTTAGTCTTCCTCTTTCCTGATGTCTGGAGTTGCCTCGTTCCTATGATAGGCTAGCTTGATGCTGCCAGTCATGGTAGTGTCTCCCCATCCCAGTAACTGAAGTAGGCATCTGACCCAACCCGGTAATAATGTCTGTCCTATTTCTCCTGACCACTTCAACGAGCTTAGAGACTGATACATGCCAAGTTAGCCGTTCATCCCTGAAATAATATTAAACTTCAGAAAAGACATTTTTCTCATGGAATTGCTAACCAAGGAGAAGATGAGTCTAGAGTTTCTAGTTTCCATCTCATCAAGAACACACAACGAGTTTGCATAATTAGGAAAGCCAAGCAAAAGAAGCAAAGCAGAATGTCCAATGGTCCTGGTGGTTCTGTCTTTGTCCTTTTTTTTTTTTTTTAATTTTTGAGACAGGGTTTTTCTGTAGCTCTTTTGGTTCCGGTCCTGGAACTAGCTCCTGTAGACCAGGCTGGTCTCGAACTCACAGAGATCCGCCTGCCTCTGCCTCCCCAGTGCTGGGATTAAAGGCGTGCGCCACCACCACCCAACTCTGTCTTTGTTCTTTGACTATAGAATCCATCAAGCCTGTAGGACTGCTCTAGCAGCCAAAGAGGGCAGAGAGTTGAGGACCAGATAAGTCTTGGCAATCTAGGAAGACAGTGTGGCAGAAGGTAGTAGCTACGGATGTGGTGGAGAGTAGTCAAGTCCTGGTATACTGTGAAGCTAAAGCCAATGGGATTTGCTGCCAAATTAGTGAGGAAGGTGTAAGTTAAGGGTAAAGAGAATGAATCCAAAAGTTGAGACTTGAACAATTGGATAGAAGAAAATGTCACTAACAGGAAAATGTGAATATGGGAAACACAAAGAGAGATGGAGGGCTGTGTTTAAAGTCCATTAAATTTTATTAATTAATCATTAATGCTGATTAGACATTCTCAAGGAAATGTTGAGTGAGCCATTGATTAGTATCTTTTGGAATTTTGGTAAAGTTCCCGCCTGAAGAAAACACAAAATAAAAGCCACAATCTAGATGAAATCACTTAGAAAGTCAAGCATGACCACAGCAGAGAAACAATTGAAAGGGAAGGGCCAAAGAGAGTCTCTCTGGGGTGGAGAAGGGATGTCCAGAAAGTATGTGTAAAATGTAAAGCAAGGAAAGAAATGGCTTTAAAAGGGTGGGAGTGGCTGACCTTGTCTAGACAGCTGCTTGTGAGATTAAAATAAAGGCTGAAAAACTGACCACTGAGTTTGACATATTCAGGAGTGACCTTGGCTCGAGAAGTTTCTGTGAAATCATAAGAAGAAAATTTTTGGGATGAATTCAGTAAAAATTTGGACAGAGAGGGAAACAAAGTGCATAACTGGCTTCTTCAGTGGAGAGGGGGAGATGTTGTGGGATGGTAGCAGGAATAATAACTGGCTTCTTCAGTGGAGAGGGGGTGATGTTGTAGGATGGTAGCAGGAATAATGGAAAAGGGATCTTACTTGTTCTAGTTTAGGCAGAAAAAGATCAGGTTTGTCAGACATAATATCCTCTGTCTCTGGTTCATTTGGGGGTAGACAATGCCTGCTCTCCCTTGGTCTGTCTTCTTTCCCATGAATGACTCAAGTCTGGACTGACATAATTACAATTTGTTCTCTTTTTTGGCTTTTTTCCCAGCTGATTCCAGCTCTCTATTGGGTATTTGTTACACTTTCCCCTTCTCCCGTGGGCATGATGGCTCACACTTACCTCAGAGGTCGGCTAATTCAGCCAGAAGGTATACTGTGACGGATGGCTCCTTTCAAGTCAATGACCATGGTCTGCTCAACTGCAGGCAGCTTGGCGGAAGCCCCAGGCCTCCCTTCTTTTTTCATCTTGTGGAGTTCAGTTTGTTTTTTATGTGTCATACCCTAGAGTGCTGGACAATAGCTCTCCTTTTGTGGTAAACTCCTTTGACACCTGCTTAACATAGCGGGCCACATATTTTCACATCAAAGTCCCCAACATAAAAAGTAGCACTGTGTCCATCCAGACCCTATTAGCTTCCCCTGTGCTTAAAGACCCAGAAGAAGGAACGCATGGGCTTTCCCTGCGCCACCTCCTTCTGTGAAGGAGAAGCAGAGTTGAACACAGAAAGCTGCTTCACATTTCTCTGTGAGTGGGATACAGTGAAGCAGATATTTGAAGAAAGGTTCTCAAGCTGACCTCTAGATACAGTTAGGAATCTTGAGATCATTCTTATAGTTTCCTGAGCTAGATGATTAATTTACTACAAGGAGTATGTGGGAAAAAAAAAAAAAACAAGAAATTAACCAAAGAATTTGAAATCAATTTTTTTAAAAAAAAATCAGACGTAGCTATGTTGTCTGCACATATGTGCACCTGTGTGTGTGTGTGTGTTGGTACGTGTGTGTGTGTGTTTGTGTGTGTGGTACCTATAGAGGTCAGAGGAAAAGGCAGATGAGGTACAGGAGCAGGAGTTACAGGCAAATATGAGCTGGCCTATGTGGGTGCTGTGAACTGGACTTGGGTTATGTGCTTATAATCAGTGAAACATCTCTCCAGTACCTCACAGAAATTCTTCAGCCAGCACTTCAGCCTTCATAATTGTCTCCCTGATGCATACTGTTAATTATGTTTGTCATAAGCAAATATGAATTACCTTGGTGATTTCCTCTGTGTTTTTTTTTCCTGGAAATTTTCCAGTTACCTAACCTCTTCTTCTATTATTTCTGGACTTTTAATGTGCCACGGATAAATGTCTTGGGCTACATAATTAGAAAAGCAGGTGAGCAAAAGTATCTGCTGTGCCACATTTCCTGACAAGATGTGAAGAAATGACAATTCACCCAAGTAAGACACCAACAGACCAAAAACATGGCTCTGTCCAAACCAGCTTGGTGAACCATGGAGAGTATTGAGACTACTTACAGGAGTATGGATGACTTGGGCAACTATGTTACTAAAAGCCAACTATAGCAGAATGACAGCTCATGAAAGTTGCATCATCAAGCCCTTTGTGTTGTAGGCATCTACAACAACTGCTTGCTGCTTAAACAAGATCAATAAAAGGACTTGTGGGTCTGCTAAGGTTTTTAGTCTAGTAGCCTTCATCTTTTCTTCAGGAGAGAGTGTTTTAATCAGGAGAAAACAGCTACTCATCTAGATGGTTAGTCTTGTAGTTCACTTGACTCGATCTGCAAAAAACTAAGAGTCATATGTCCGTGTGAGTCTGTGGGTTTTAGCTGGGGGAAATAACTGAGGGAAGAAGACTCTCCTCACAGAGTAGACATATCCTTCCAGTGTGAGCTCAGGTATAATGAGGTAGGAAGGACAAGCAGCTGCTTTTTACATGATGAACTTAGTGTCTTGCTAGTGGGTGGGTCTACTCTATTGCTGCTTTTTGCCATCCTTCACTTACACAAGAGTCCAGTTTCTTTGGCCTTCCAACATAGACTGAAAAATCTTCCAAGCCTTCGGTAGTATATTGTGACTACTGTGCTATCCAGCCTATGGAATGAGCAACTGTTGGGTCCTCAGCCTCTTCCATGTAGATAGAGACCAGTTGGTGGGTCACACAGATCACATTGGTTAAGCCAGTCTAATAAACATATACTTATTTTATCTGTATTCTTCTAGAGTAGTGGTTCTCAACCTGTGGGTCGCGACCCCTTTGGGGGTGTCAAACAACAACCCTTTCACAAAGCTCACATACCAGATATCCTACATATCAGATATTTACATTAAGATTCATAACAGTAACAAAATTACAGTTATGAAGAAGCAGTGAAAGTAATTTCATGTTTGGGGATCTCTACAATATGAGGAAGTGCATTAGAGAGTCGCAGCATTAGGAAGGTTGAGGACCACTGCACTAGAGCATCCTTGCTCGACAACAGCATCACAGGAGGTAGGCTATGGTAGGTCACCTAGGTAGACCTTTCCTGCATTAACCAGTTAGTATAACCTGTCACCAGACCCCAGCTCTCTATATATCCTCAGACTTATTTAATAGAACCCTTCTCTCATGAATGAACTCACATTAAATTTCAGAATATTTATGGATAAAATATGAGTGCTAGATTATTGATTTACAACAAAAACCCAAACTGAACACATCTATTCCCCAGCCAACGAATTCTCTCTCCCTGAAAGCATGCTAAACAGGAAGTTGAGCTTTAATCAGAAGGTTGCTTACTGAACAGAAACTCGGGGTAAGTTAAGTTAATTATGGGATTCTAGTGTTTAATGTCAGATTTTCCAAGCCCAAGGCCTTCATCTCTATGGTAGGATACAGTTTCAACAGATGCAGCATTGATCATCCTCGGGAAATCTCTTGTCACCACTGAATGGACCTCCAGCTCCACCAAACTTTGTAACCACAGCAATCTTTTTTTGCTGTCTCTCTGGCCAACATAGCTCTTTTTAAAAAAAATATTTATTTATTTATTATGGATACAATATTCTGTTTGCATATATGCCTGCAGGGTAGAAGAGGACACCAGACCTCATTACAGATGGTTGTGAGCCACTATGTGGTTGCTGGGAATGGAACTCAAGATGCTCTTAACCTCTGAGCCATCTCTCCAGCACCAACAAACCTCTTTTTGATGGCACTTATTTCTTTTAAGTATGATAATATAGCAGTTTGCATTAAGATATAGTTTTTCAGGTAGAGTGATTTTTTTTGTCTTCATTATTTATTATTTTTCATGCTTAACTCAATGCGGTGTTTTCAGACTTCCCTCATCTAGGAATCATTTAGGGCCCCTTCTTTAAAATAAGTATTAATACATACATTCATACATACACACATACATACATGCTTACATGCCTACAGCTTCTGACTTAGTTGGCGATCGGGGAATAAATTGGTTTCTTGGCAAGAATCTCAGAGTTTCTGCCTTCAAGAGGATTAAAGAAACCTTGTTTACAGAACAATTAGATGAGCCTTGTGTCTGTGCTCTTGACTGAGAGCCCCAAATCGGCCAACATCTCTCCCACATGAACACTCATTTCAACTCCACTTTTGGAAGCACTCAAAACGTTGATTATTTTTCATCAGAGGGGCATCAGAAAGCAGGGGTTTAGAAAACTGCTTCTCAAACAAGAGTACGCACAAATCACCTAGAAATCTTATTAAAGTGAAGGTATTGGTCATAAGACTGGGATGGAACCCAGGAATCTGTATTTCCAACAAATGCTCAGACATGTCAGTGTTGCTGCCTCCTCAGACAGGCTGTGGACAGCACAGTCTGGGGCTTCAGTTTCCAGTTTCAGAGTCCACCAGTCCTATCAAAGTGATTTTGGACAACTTCCTCAATATCACTCTAGCCAATTTCTTCATTTTTTTGAATGAGAATAAATGTTAATATCTTCCTCATGAGTTATTATGGTTTTTGTTTTGTTTGTTTTGTTTTTAAGAGGATTGAATGAATGTCAAAAGTGCTTCAGTGTGGCCTGATGGGAAATTCTGTGTAATGATAGTCATTTTTAACCTTGTTGTGTCATGGCTTGGTTTCAGCTAGCTAATAATGGATGCAGAACTAACATCATCATTGCTTAGGGTTTTCCTAAAGAAAAACCTGAGCTGGTGAGATGGTCCAGTCAGTCAAAGAGTGTTTGTCACACAAAGCTGATGGCCTGGGTTCTATCACCTGAGCCCACAGTGGAAGGAGAAAACTAACTCCCGAAAGCTGTCCTCTGACCACCACACACATGTCACGGAGCTTGCATACAAGTGTGTGCACACACATCCAAATAGTAAATAAAATAATAATAAAATTAAAATATTACCAAAGAAACCTCCAGAAGCCAAATTTTTCTATGGAAGACAGGATGACTCAGCAATTGGAAACACTTGCTGCTCTTGCAGTGGTCTGAGTTTGGTTTCTAGAAACTACATCAGGTGACGCAAAACAACTTGAAACTCTAGCTCTTGGAGATTGAAACCCTCTCTGGGATTCTGAGGGCATCTACACTCACACATGTGCACACACACACACACACACACACACACACACACACTTACTTAAAAAATAAAACTTTACTTAGAGGACATAGCTCACTTAATTGCACATGCACCGTGGTGTAGACCTTCTACCTTCATACCCGGGTATAATGAAGCATAGGATCAAAACTGCCTGTGTTTGTTTATTAAGGGGAGAAAAAAAAAACATATTTCATTGTTGTGGGGTATACATGTTAATAGGTTGTTGAGTGCATTGTTCTCAAAGAGGTGTGGGTAAATAGCACATGCAGGTAAGAATCCAAAGCCAACAAGTGTATTCATAAAACATGAATGTGTATAGTCCAAACCAAGTGGAGACCCAGGTAGCTTATCTTTTCTCTATACTCCCTGCCTCAAAAAGTATAAACTCAGGCTAGTGCTGATTTAATAAAAATTATCCGGTTTCTGGGGCATACAAATTGGTAAACTTTGTAACAACACTATCCTGTGTGTTACTTCTGGCATGATAGACGTGTTCTATGACGTATGTTGTTCAACAAAACAACCACTAGCATACAAACTGGCATTTTAACTTTTACCTAACTTTACTTGTGTTGTTTGAGCATGTACTTTGAAAGAAGGTCATGCTGCACAGGCTGGCTCTTGTGTGAGGTGCGGGCTGCACCCCTCCGCTCGACTAGTTTAGTCCCCAAAATAACCACACGGAAATTGTATTAACTAAATTACTGCCTGGCCCATTATTTCTAGCCTCTTATTGGCTAACTCTCACATCTTGATTAACCCATTTCTAATAATCTGTGTTCACCACGTGTTCGTGGCTTACCAGGAAAGATTCAGCATGTCTGACCTGGCAGCTGGCTCCATGGCGGCTCTCTGACCCTGCTTTCTTCCCAGCATCCTGTTCTGTCTACTCCGCCCACCTAAGGGATGCCCTATCAAAAGTCCAAGGCAGTCTCTTTATTAAACCAATGAAAGCAACAAAATGCAGAAGGACCTCCTACACCAGCTGGCAATGAACTTGTAGCTGAAGGTGCCCTTCAAGTTCTGATTTTCCTGAGGGGAGTACAAGTATGTACCACCTCATTCAGCTTTATATGGTGCCTGTGATAAGACTTGGGGCATTGGGCATGCTAGACAAACATTCTAGCAAACCAAACTTCAATCAAGTTTAAGTATTTAAAATTTAAGCTGACATGCTCCTGGCAAATGATGCATTACTCTATATAGGAATAGAAGGCTTCCATGAAACCCATTAATGTTACTGGAATTGGTAAAGGATTGATGATTGTATTTAGCCACTGAAACAGTGAACAGCTTAATGATTAGTGAGTTCGTCAGCTAACACAAAGTGCTATTGGGAACAGTCTCTATGCCTGTGACATCATACGGACAGAATAAACCGAGAGCTCTGTAGCAAAACAAAACCATAGACAAAAACTAGACAAACTGACTCAGCCTAATGCGGGGAGTGCTTGAACTGAGCAAACTTCCACCTAAATTAGAGGTGAATAAATAATAAATAAAACAATTCCCAAGAGTCCTATCCAACCTTCCTTTCCACAAAATCTGAGTTGGAACTTCACAATATTATATTTTATATTTGTATTTTATAAGGGGAAGAACTTTATTTCAGGCATCCTTCCTGAAGTATAGCATTTTCTTTTTTAAAAAAACAAGATTTATTTTGTTATTTATGTATATTTATGTGTCTGTACATGGGTAAGTGCATCGACATATAGGTGCTCTTGAAGAGCAGAAGAAGGTACCCAATCCTTACAGGGCTAGAGTTAGGAGCTGAAAACTGTGGATGCCGGGAACTGAACCCTAGTCTTATCAAGGACCAAAAGCTGGGTCATATCTCTGGCCCCATTATAGCATTTTTCTGTATTAGAATTCTGGATGCACATTGAAATTAATTGGAGAAATTACACTGGTCTGTTTCACTCTTTTAAAAAATATAATTATTTTATAACATATATTAAATAATTACTAACAATGTGGCATGAAAGCAAAAGCTTTTGAAGTTCCCAGGTGTTTTTAATGAGTAGCCAATGCTGAAAACCACAGCTCTGTCATCTTACCAAAAACATAAGTTCAAAAGCAATATGCAACTCCAGAGCCTTATTAAATTTGTTGGACTTTGGTTTTACCGATTGAATTATAAATTGCTTTGCCTCCATACAGATCCCATGAAAACTTATAGTCATCCACCAAATTGCAGCTAGAAAAAAAAGAGCTTTTAGAGAAATCAAATAATGATTCTAAACAATGTAAAAATCAAATTATCCTTTACCCTTTATATTTGTAACCATTTTTAAAAACTAATGCTGAAAAACAGACTCAATTGCCAAACACAACAGAAAGAAACAGATGAGCCCCCTCCTAGTCATTGTTTTCAGAACAACTCCCAATCTCTCACCCAGATAGGAAAGATAAAACGATCATGATAAACCCTCACGTTTAAATTTTCTAGTCAGGTAGTTCTGCAATACTTTGAGGTGCCCAGACAGCTTCTCAAGTGATTCTCCCATCTGCTCTGCAGTTGTGGTCTATTCTTTCTTCCTTTCATAAAATATAATGCAGACTATGAACACGTTGCGCTGTTCTTGGGGAGGAGGCTTTGTCTTGGTGTCATGTGTGACTCACATAAATCTGCCATAGAAATCCAATTAAGTCGTTAAGGCATTATGTGACGCATCAGTAAGCAGGGACTACCACAGAGAGAGAGCTTTCTTAGTAAGTCAATGCCTTTAGTCAAAGTGGCAACGCAGACATGCAAGCCTCTTTCTGTGGGTGTCAGAAAAGTTGAGATTCCCTTGCCATATTTCAGCAAGCAATACTTTGAATGACCTCTCATTTTTTTTAAGTTTAAGTATCTTTTGATTTAAGCAAAAATATAATATGATATGAAAGTACTATTAGAATATAATATAAACTGAGGGAGTATGAATTTTGGGGGGGGAGGGGTTTGAGACAGGGTTTTTCTGTGTAGCTTTAGAGCCTGTTCTGGAACTTGATCTGTAGACCAGGCTAGCCCTTGAACTACAGAGATCCGCCTGCCACTGCTTCCCGAGTGCTGGGATTAAAGGCATGTGCCACCATCGCCCAGCAACAGAGTATGATTTAATAAAGACAAAATCATATAGCTAAGTCAAAAAATATTTGAAAAGAATAAAATAGCAGAAATTTACATTATACGTTATTTTGTTGATATCTGAGTTTCAAATCATTGACTATTACACAATCTCACTTAAAACTTAACATGTTTCAAATAGCATTGAGGTGGCTTTTGAGTCCACTCCAGTTAATGCTCCCTCTTCACCTCCTTCCATCTTCCGCTCCTTATTAAGCTCAAGAAGCAAACAACTCAAAGCTTTCAGGAAGTCCCTGAAACTGACTAGATCCATGAGACCTTTCCCTCTCTAGGTTTATATAAGCAGAGAAGACAACCTAGAGACAATCAGGTCAGTCACTCTGACTGTTTGCATTGCTGAATGAGGTCACACCACCCGAGCTGCTTGAGAAGACATTCTTCAACTTGCTGAGCCAGGCTGTGCTGTGTGCTTCAGGCTTCCAGCTCACATGAGCTGTCACTCATTCTGAGGTGGGCTTTGGTGATACAACTCTCTTCCAGTAATTAAGCAATTAATTAATTAAGTAATTAAGGAATTAAGCAATTCCTCATACACTCTTGTAAGTAACCCCAGTAAAACTCACTGCTTCACCAATTTGAACCAAAAAAATCCTTACTTTGGTCTGTCACTGGTATCCTGTCCATAGTTAGTAGACATTTATTCATGTACCCATAGGAATAGTACCAGCCAACAGTGTAGGGGGCAGACAGGTGTGTTCAGGACAGTACTTCCTCATCTGTATTTCCTCTTCCTTTACTATGTCTTTCTTCAGTTGCTCAAGATAAGTGTGTGTGTTATTTGTATGCAGTTATGTGTATGCTGTGAGTATATTACATACATGTAGGAAAATGGCATAATGAAAACCATTATTTTGTATAATTAATCTATACTAATAAAAACACTATAAAATAAATTGGGCAGTAGGATCTATCATTGCAGGGCAGGCAAAATTAAGACACAATAATTGTAGAAAATTTTAAAATAGTAATAATGCCAATAGGTATCTTTGATTCTAAACAACGTCCACAACTACTACTGTTACTAGACACACAATCTTTCACAGTGCTAAATTCAGAAAGGTTGATATGGTTTCTACTGGGATTTACTAATATATTTGTTGATGCTTTGGAAAAGCTAAAGTCGGTAGGTAAAGGCAACTGAGGTGTCCCAAAGCACAGGCTAAGAGAATATAAGGGATCCAACTTCAATCACATCTATACCCCAATTAAACTTTTGACCCAGTGCACATTGCTGAATCATGTTGCCTTCCTGCTGAGAGCCATGCTTCTCATTGGAGCAGAACATTCCACTCCTACAAGCAGCCATCAGGGTCATCTCACTCCTAACTCCCTTTCTTTACCAAGGACTTCTTTGTTCTTGCACTTCCTCCTTTCTGAAAATGTTGTGCATATGTTCTTTAAATAATCAGTCTATTTTTTTGCAAGACAATTTGATAGCTTGCCTGCACCAAACCATGTTTTGAGAAACAGTAATATATATTGTTACAGAGATAAATGTGATATCTCTTACAACATATTCATTATAAAAGTAAGTCATATTGAAAATAAAATAGCAAGAAACCACCCAGACCTGCCATTCATAAATTCCAAATTTAATTAATTCTGTGCTTGGACTGTAACATAAATTATCTATCAGCTATCAATCAATCAATCTATCTACCTACCTACTACCTACATACACACATTCCTATATAGTACTGGGAATTAAACACAAGGCCTCCTTCATACTAAGCAGGTGTACTGCTACCAAGTTTTTTCTTTTCAGCTTCCAGTTAATTATTTTTATGATGTTGATGATGGAACCCAGGACCTCACACACATTAGTGAAGCATTCTGTGTTTAACATTTTTACTGCAAAGCCATTTGAAAGCTGCTGCAATCAATCCGAAAGATAGAAACACATGAGAAATATTGTGATACCCAAATTTATTTTGAAATGAGATTTTTATAAACCTCAGTTAAATTTATTTCTAAAACTTTTCCTATTATATGTGTAACTGTTATTTTGCATCAGAGAAATATTTTGAAAGTAAAATTAATAAAACATATTATTGGGTAAACTAAGAGTGAAGATAGAGTAAATAATTGATCTATCCATGGTAATGAATTTAAATATGCAAAAATGATAAAGTCATTAACAAATTTGCAGAAGACATGAATGTGGAAACTATTTGATGTTATTCACTGAGTGAAAGACCAATATCTAATTGTTAATTTTCCTTTTAAAGACTGGATGAAGGTAATTAAACATCATTGCTTTCTTCCTTGTTGATGATATTTACTTTA
This sequence comes from Alexandromys fortis, assembly GCF_014885135.2. Classification (NCBI taxonomy): domain Eukaryota; kingdom Metazoa; phylum Chordata; class Mammalia; order Rodentia; family Cricetidae; genus Alexandromys; species Alexandromys fortis. The sequence goes on from NW_026067966.1 coordinate 3,031,406, forward strand.
TCATTTAAATTTATTAATTTTAGCTGCTATAACTATGCGATTTAATAAAAAAGAAATCTGTACAAGATATTTTTGTATTCTTAGGGAATCAAAGCTTGGTCATACATTCTAATAAAGAGAATTCACTCCCTCAGCTACTAATCATAATTATTAAAAATAACTTTATGGGGGTAGGGAGATGGTTCAGCAAGTGAGTGCTTTACTTTGTAAGCATGAGGACCTGAGTTCAAATCTCTTGCAACTGTGTAAACTTTCAGGCATGATAGCATATGTGTTTATAAACACAGGATATAAATGGAGACAGAAGCACTGGGACTTGCTGGCAGCCATCCTAACTCCAGGCTCAGTGAGAGATCCTGTCTCAAGAGAATAGAGTGAACAATGGTAGACCAAGACACCCAATGTCCTTTGGCTTCTGTGTGGACTCATATACATCTATACATGTGCCTGTACACTACGCACACATGTACACTATGTGTACTCATACACATCACACACACATACCTCTACACTACACACATTTACTGTATACACTCATTTACAAAGGAAGATGCTAATCCACTCTCAAATTCACACATGCTAGATAAGTCCTGACTTGTTTCACTATCAGGTCCCCCAGGTATTAAAACTGATAGATAAAGAGGTACTGGTCAATAAAAGATCTGAAGGAGACCATTAATAGTTCTACATTGTTTACAAGTGAAAAACTGGACTAATATACTCTAAAGAATTTTCAACGAACAGGACTATAGTTACCCGAAAACAACTCTACTCAAGAATAAATTTTAGCTCATTTATACTGTTACAGAAAGAATAAGATGTCAATATATCATATTATAATATTTCATTTGAAACTCAAATTTTGGGTTCCTGAAAATGACCCAATCTGATACCACTCTGTCACCAGTTCTGCGTGATAAACATTGGCTTAGCCAAGGGGAGTTGCTTTCAGTCAAATCTACATAAGCTACTCATAGGTGTAGAAGATGGACTTGACCTTGCTTGGGTTTATTGGACCCTGTGCCAGAGACAAGAAATGCTTCAAACAATGACTGTGCCAAACTGCACTGCAAGGATTTCTCCTGCTTATTTTATTTTTAATGTTCTTTTTCGTGTGTGTGTGTGTGTGTGTGTGTGTGTGTGTTGAGAAAACTATGTTGCTCTGCTGGCCTGGTATGGACCTCAATATATAGATCAAAGATACTCCTGCCTCTACAAAATGCTGGTATTACAGGCGTGTACCACCATGCTGGGCCTTTTTATTTATTTATTTATTTATTTATTTATTTATTTATTTATTTGCTTTTGACTTAATATTTGTGACATATGAACCTTCTTTTTTCCTATCACTTAGCAAATGTTTGTTGAGTCTCCTTTGCTGGGTTCAAACTTCTTTACCTTTCAGCTTCAATAATCAGAATTAATATAGAATGCATGGTTGATCTAATGTATTTGACTCTGAGGGTGGATCTTTGCTTATGTCTGAAATCTGGATTAGCAAATCATTCCTTCAGCATTCCTCTGCTTTGGTGAAGCCATGATGGAGATAATGTGCAGATGTGTGTGTACTGGAGGATTATTCTGGAAACTTTAACTACATGAGGTGTCTCTATCTCAAAAAGGGACACTGACTATTTTTATTTGTTGTTTGAACTTTTTATAGCTTACAAAGATAGGAGAAATTGGCTTTGTCAGCTCAGGAGCCTGAGGCCGGGCCAAGTTCAATAGTGAATAATAATGATCTCAATGATACATGGTCAGTCATTTAGTGATAGGACCATAGAGGACATACAATGTTAGTCATTTACCTCACACATTTTAAAATTATTTTGTTTACACTGCTTAAAGGGCAGTAAAATATGTCATAAAATATTAATGGCATCAAACACAGCCCATGAAATGTATCTTAATTTTGAACTGTGTTGTCAGAAATTATATGATTCTCAATAGCCCATGACTATTGGCCATGTGTGTGCTGAATGCATTGTTAGTTGTTCCTTTGATAGGGACAGGATGGAAGATGATGGGAACATTCTCAGGAGGAAAGGTCATTACGACTAGAAAGTGCACAGAAAGAAGAAAATGGAATTCCCTTCTGTGCCATGGAAGTTGGTTCTCTTTTCCCCCACTGTGTGTCTAAACCAAACACAGGTTACTAGGCTTGGCAACAGTAAGCATCTTTACCATTTGAGCAATCTTCCTGTCCTGATTGCTTTAAGTGACTAAACAAAAATCAAGGTATATTCCCAGCAACCAGAACAAGTCCTTTCTGCTTCCCCAGAAAGACCCAAATGTGCCTGGCAACTGCAACCTGGCGTGCAAGCTCATACCCTCCAGGATCCCCATCTGCCCAAATAGTCTGCACAGATCCCTCCTTGAACTACCACCTAACCCAGAACAAGCTCACACCCTCCAGTATCCACATCTGCCCAAATGGTCTGCACACATCCCTCCCTGAACTGCCACCTAACCCAGAACAAGCTCATCTTGCAGAAAGAACAGCTTCCGGTTTATTATGTCTCCAAATAGACATTTAAGGGGGAGGTCAAATGCCATTGTTCAAGAACAAACAGTTTTCTCCGGTTTCTCAGAAAGCAAAGTCTATGCAGAAAGTACTTTTCTCCCAGAGTCAATATTACATGCTTTAACCTCTTCAGACGACATAACATTCATCAAGACTTTCAAAGGAAAAAAAATGAACCATGGCACAGGTAATTTCTGAATGGTTTGAATCCTGGATATAAATAGAGGCTAAAACAGTATGCACCTCTCCTGCCCAGAGGACTGGCCAGAGAGGACAAAAAAGGAAAGATGAGAAATTATAACAAATAAACTAGACCTGTGAAAACCATTGAGTTAAGCATGTTTTTCATCACTGTTTATGTCTTGCAGCAGATGCTCGGATGCTTATTTCAAAGTGAGCTGGTTCATATCCCAAGTTCATGTTACCACATGGGAGGCTTGATTTCTTACCTCCATCACCAGCATCACCATGCTGACTTTAGCACCAAAAACGACCTGATGGCCTTTTCTCACAGCCATGACTCCTTGCTGAGATTTGTTCTGTGAAAGATAATTCCTTCTGCAATAAGACCTTTGGTTATGTTTTCAAATAAATGCAGTATAAATCCTAAAAGTGTAAATAGCCTTCCTCCTCTTTAATTTTTTATTACTTATTCGTGTGTGCTTGTGACTGTGTATGAATACACAAGTCAAGTGTCACCATTGACAAGTGGGAGTCTGAGGGCAACTTGTGGGATTGGGATTGTAGATCCAAGGGATTGACCTCAGTTTGTCAGACTTGGATTCAAGCGTCTTTACATTCTGAGTCATCTCCTTGGTCTGAGAATTTTTTTTTGGATAGCTATTACCTAATTATTTTTAAGAAATTCTAAAATATTCCACCACTTAACATGTTTTATGATGCAACACATTTTTCATCAGTATTTGTGGATCTAAAATGTTTTACACTTAAAGGGAAAACAACTTGGTCAAATGTCTCAGAAATTATCATCTGATTGTTTTCAAAAGAACATAATGAGAAGGTTCTTAATTGTACAAACATGTAGCTCTTGTCTGTAAGAGTAAATAGAGACTCGCTTGGGATGCTCTGGTTTCAGGGGTGGAAACAAAGACTCTCAGGAGAAGTGAAGCATTAGCACAGTGTGCATGGTTTCCCCTAGAATCATAGCCAAAGTCTGACATTTATGCTGATCTGTGAAGCTGGATAAAGAAGTGATGGAGAAATGATTTGAACTTCCAAAGGAGCCTTCCTACATTCAATTATTATCTTCTTTTGCCATAAAGCATATGCTTAAATTTATTTTTTAGAGTAGTTAAACAGAGTGGATTACTCCTTTATTAAATTGAAGAACCAGTGTCTACAATTTGCATATCCCTTCCTCCCATTTATTTTCATTTCAGACAGAGAAGGGCTATAATTGAGAAATGATCACTTTCCTAAATATACCTATAACATAACCCATAATAAAGTCTCTGAATAATCTTAACTAATTTGTATTATTGAGTATTCCTCAATAATAGGAGGGGAGTGGAGGAGTCCTACAGTCACAACCTGAGGGGTGAGAGTTGGATAATTCTTTTCAGTGTGACATACTGGTCATATTTCTGAAAGTACTGCTTAGTTGGTAAAGATCACCTCTGGGAGAGACAGACATTATGCCAGTGTTAGCTTTAAACATTTTGGGCTGTGATATTTTATCAGAATATCTTTAAGATTATCTAGAGCAGAAGAGAACTCCAGAGCCTTGGTGTTCCTCTACCCTCATCCAGAACTCTGACATAGTTCCTAGTGGTGTAGTATCGGCTGGCAAATGCCCTATATTTTATGTGTGAACATTTAGAAGGAAATTTTTCATTAAGACCTCATTTTCAACTTCTCCTGTACAGTCATATAGGCCACCACTACTTTTCCCAATGCCAGGATAAATGGAAGGAGCCTGCAGAAGTTCAGGGCCACTGCTTGCTTCAAAGCTTGAGTTTCGCCCAACCCTGATGACAAGCGTCAGGTTCTGTGAGGCTGTTTCTCATAATTCAGACAAAGGAACTCCCTAGTTCCCAAAACCTGGCAGCTTTTTAGTCAATATTGCTCCTTCCTGTTTCCTTGACGTTTATCATTTTCTGAAGGTACCTTTAGTGCTTCTAGTAGTTTGCCTGTTAACTCTTGTGTGTTCTTTGGGGAGGGTGAAGAGCCTACATGTGTGGGTAGGTATCTTAGTGTTCTATTGCTTTGAAGAAATACCATGATCACAGTAACTCTATAACTGAAAGCATTTAATTGGGACTTGGTTACAGCTTCAGAGGTTCTGTTCATTGATATCATGTTGGTAAGCATGGTGGCAAGCAGGAAGACATGGTGTTGGAGAAGAAGCTGGGAGTTCTCCATCTGAATCCATAGGCAACAAAAAGACAGAGAACCATTGGGCCTGGCTTGAGCTTTTGAAACCTAAAGCTCACCCCCAGTGACACACTTCCTTCAGTGATGCCACACCTCCTAGTCCCCTTCTATCTGATGATGAAGCATTCAAACAAATGAGCCTATGGGAGCCATTCTTATTCAAACCACCTCAGTAGGTGTGCTTGTATATACATGTGGTTTCCTCAATCACTCATTTGCCTTCTTGTTGGGCAATATTATACAGGCAGCATATTTCTACATTGTATGGCGGCCAGGTTCTCAAGCCATACAAAGGTCGCACCTGAGGTGGTCACCTAGTGCTTACCGACAGGCTATCTCCAGGATCAGGATATGCTAATGTTGTTCTGCTCCCTTCCTTGTAATTATGGAGGTGACCTGGGAAGAGGTGTTAATCCAAGCTATGTGACAGAGCAGCCATAGTTGAGGACCTGACTTTTGTCCTGCTACCCCAGAACCAGAATACTAATGAGCTTGCCCCTCCGTTTACTTTTGGATATAAGAGCTGTTTTGGGAATAAAAGCGGGTGATCTTCAGGATTTGAATGTACCTTGAGACTCCCTTCACAATTATTCCTGCATCGCCTCCCTGGTCCAGAGAGATAATTTATGTTGGGGTTTGACCCCAACACTTTTGTTTTTGAGACAGGATTTCTCACTGAACCTGTGAGCTAACAGATTAGATTTAGTTAGCTTCACAGATTAGATAAACTGGCTGGCCAGCCCGGGGTAGCCTCTTTTTTAAATTATTTTTTATACTAATTTTTGTTGAGCTCTACATTTTTTTTTCTGCTCCGCTCCATGGCCCTCCCCTCTCCGCTTCAGCCTTCCCAATTTACTCAGGAGATCTTGTCTTTTTCTACTTCCCATGTAGATTAGATCTATGAGTGTCCTCATTTTTATCTAAATTCACTTGGATTGTGGTTTGTAGTCTGGTTTTCTTTGCTTTAGGTTTAAAAACCACCTATGAGTGAGTACATGTGATAATTGTCTTTCTGTGTCTGGGTTACCTCACTCAATATGATGCTTTCTAGCTCCATCAATTTTCCTGCCAAATTCAAGATGTCGTTGTTTTTTCTGCTGTGTAGTACTCCATTGTGTCTGTACCTTCTGTGGAGGTTTTACATAGGTGCTAGAGATATGATTTCAGGTCCCCACGTTTGTGCAGCTGGTACACTGCTGAAGGAGCCATCTCTTTAACCCCTCTCTATCGATCACAGTGTCCCCACTTCTTAGAAAGTTGCCTAGACAAGTACTCTAATCTGATTTGTTAGATAAACACATACATCATCGTCCACCCATTGTCATTTTTCATAGAATAGAGAAACTGTTTTCTATATTCCCATTCCTTTATACCCATTCCAATAGATATTGAATTCCTCTCAGGTCACTCCCCTGCCTGCATGTGAAAACAATGATATCTAAGTGAATGGCAATAAGAAAAACAAATAAGGTCATTCCGAGATTGATAGGCACATATGTGGATTAGAGGTAGATTCCAACTGGATTACTTCTTTTCTTATCTTTTCTACTGATGTTAAATGATTGGAGACATTGTTTTAAATTTTTTATGTTTAATTGATAAATTATTTTTTTTTTTTTGTATAGCTACAATATACAATGGGATGCTTTAATATATGCATAAAATGGATGAATCAATGAATCTAATTAGACATCTCATCATAAATTTATATTTTTGTGGTGGTAATGTATGAAATGTACTCTACTAACGATTTTTTTTAAATATTTATTTATTTATTATGTATACAATATTCTGTCTGTGTGTATGCCTGCAGGCCAGAAGAGGGCACCAGACCCCATTACAGATGGTTGTGAGCCACCATGTGGTTGCTGGGAATTGAACTCAGGACCTTTGGAAGAGCAAGCAATGCTCTTAACCACTGAGCCATCTCTCCAGCCCCTCTACTA